>NW_027472264.1:0-48193 GCF_965638725.1 Aptenodytes patagonicus | reverse complement strand
GGGAAGGGAAGACCAAGGAAGGTCAGGGAAGGGAAGCGAATGGGAAGTCGGGGAAATTCAGGGAAGGGAAGGGAAGGTCAGGGAAGGTCAAGGAAGGTCAGGTAAGGTCAAGGAAGGTCAGGGAAGCTCAAGGAAGGTCAGTGACGGGAAGGGAAGGGAAGGGAATGGAAGGGAAGGGAAGGGAAGGGAAGGGAAGGGAAGGGAAGGGAAGGGAAGGGAAGGGAAGGGAAGGGAAGGGAAGGGAAGGGAAGGTCAAGGAAGGGCAGTGACGGAAAGCTCTGGGAAGGTCGGGGAAGGGAAGGGAAGGTTGGGGAAGGTCAGGGAAGGGAACGTTGGGGAAGGTCAGGGAAGGGAAGGGAAGGGAAGGGAAGGGAAGGGAAGGGAAGGGAAGGGAAGGGAAGGGAAGGAAGGGAAGGGAAGGGAAGGGAAATCAGGGAAGGTCAGGGAATGGAAGGTTAGGGAAGGCAAGGTCAGGGAGGTCAAGGAAGGTCATGTAAGGTAAGGTCAAGGAAGGTCAGGTAAGGTCAAGGAAGGTCAGGTACGGTCAAGGAACGTCAGTGACGGGAAGGTCAGGGAAGGTCGGGGAAGGTCAGGGAAGGAAGGGAAGGGAAGGGAAGGGAAGGGAAGGGAAGGGAAGGGAAGGAAGGGAAGGGAAGGGAAGGAAGACCAAGGAAGGTCAGGGAAGGGAAGCGAATGGGAAGTCGGGGAAATTCAGGGAAGGGAAGGGAAGGTCAGGGAAGGTCAAGGAAGGTCAGGTAAGGTAAGGTCAAGGAAGGTCGGGTAAGGTCAAGGAAGGTCAGGTAAGGTCAAGGAAGGTCAGTGACGGGAAGGTCAGGGAAGGTCGGGGAAGGGAAGGGAAGAGAAGGGAAGGGAAGGGAAGGGAAGGGAAGGGAAGGGAAGGGAAGGGAAGGGAAGGGAAGGGAAGGGAAGGAAGGGAAGGGAAGGGAAGGGAAGGGAAGGGAAGGGCAGTGACGGCAAGGTCTGGGAAGGTCTGGGAAGGTCGGGGAAGGGAAGGGAAGGGAAGGGAAGGGAAGGGAAGGGAAGGGAAGGGAAGGGAAGGGAAGGGAAGGGAAGGGAAGGAAGGGAAGGGAAGGGAAGGGAAGGGAAGGAAGGGAAGGGAAGGGAAGGGAAGGAAGGGAAGGGAAGGGAAGGGAAGGGAAGGGAAGGGAAAGTCAGGGAAGGGAAGGGAAGGTCAGGGAAAATCAAGGAAGGTCAGGTAAGGTCAAGGAAGGTCAGGGAAGGTCAAGGAATGTCAGGTAAGCTCAAGGAAGGTCAGTGACAGGAAGGTCAGGGAGGTCGGGAAAGGTCGGGGAAGGCAAGATCAGGGAAGGGAAGGGAAGGGAAGGTCAGGTAAGCTCAAGGAAGGTCAGTGACGGGAAGGTCAGGGAAGGTCGGGGAAGTTCGGGGAAGGTCGGGGAAGGTCAGGGAAGGGAAGGGAAGGTCAGGGAAGGTCAAGGAAGGTCAAGGAAGGTCAGGTAAGGTCAAGGAATGTCACGGAAGGTCAAAGAAGGTCAGTGACAGGATGGTCGGGGAAGGTCGGGGAAGGGAAGGGAAGGTCGGGGAAGGTCGGGGAAGGTCAGGTAATGGAAGGGAAGGTATGGGAAGGGAAGGGAAGGGAAGGGAAGGGAAGGGAAGGGAAGGGAAGGGAAGGGAAGGGAAGGGAAGGGAAGGGAAGGGAAGGGAAGGGAAGGGAAGGGAAGGGAAGGTCAAGGAAGGGCAGTGACGGCAAGTCTGGGAAGGTTGGGGAAGGGAAGGGAAGGGAAGGGAAGGAAGGGAAGGGAAGGGAAGGGAAGGGAAGGGAAGGGAAGGGAAGGGAAGGGAAGGGAAGGGAAGGGAAGGGAAGGGAAGGGAAGGGAAGGGAAGGGAAATCAGGGAAGTTCAGGGAATGGAAGGTCGGGGAAGGTCAGGGAAGGCAAGGTCAGGGAAGATCAAGGAAGGTCATGTAAGGCAAGGTTAAGGAAGGTCAGGTAAGGTCAAGGAAGGTCAGGTAAGGTCAAGGAAGGTCGGGGAAGTTCGGAAAAGGTCGGGGAAGGTTAGGGAAGGTCAAGGAACATCAAGGAAGGTCAGGTAAGGTCAAGGAAGGTCAGTGACGGGAAGCTCAGGGAAGGTCGGGGAAGTTCGGAAAACGTCGGGGAATGTCACGGAAGGGAAGGGAAGGGAAATCAGGGAAGGTCAGGGAATGGAAGGTCGGGGAAGGTCAGGGAAGGCAAGGTCAGGGAAGGTCAAGGAAGGTCATGTAAGGTAACGTCAAGGAACGTCAGGTAAGGTCAAGGAAGGTCACGTAAGGTCAAGGAAGGTCAGTGACGGGAAGGTCAGGGAGCTCGGGGAAGTTCGGAAAAGGTCGGGGAAGGTCAGGGAAGGGAAGGGAAATCAGGGAAGGTCGGGGAAGGTCAGGGAAGGCCAGGTCAGGGAAGGTCAGGAAAGGTCAAGGAAGGCCAAGGAAGGTCAGGTAAGGTCAAGGAAGGTCAGGTAAGGTCAAGGAAGGTCAGTGACGGGAAGGTCAGGGAAGGTCAGGGAAGGTCAGGGACGGGAAGGGAAGGGAAGGGAAGGGAAGGGAAGGGAAGGGAAGGGAAGGAAGGGAAGGGAAGGGAAGGGAAGGGAAGGGAAGGGAAGGGAAGGGAAGGGAAGGGAAGGGAAGGGAAGGGAAGGGAAGGGAAGGGAACGTCAGGGAAGGGAAGGGAAGGTCAGTGACAGGAAGGTCAGGAAGGTCGGGGAAGGTCAGGGAAGGCAAAATCAGGGAAGGGAAGGGAAGGGAAGGTCAGGGAAGGTCAAGGAAGGCCAAGGAAGGTCAGGGAAGGTCAAGGAATGTCAGTGACGGGAAGGTCGGGGAAGGTTGGGAAGGGAAGGGAAGGTCGGGGAAGGTCAGGGAAGGGATGGGAAGGGAAGGGAAGGGAAGGGAAGGGAAGGGAAGGGAAGGGCAGTGACGGCAAGGTCTGGGAAGGTCGGGGAAGGGAAGGTTGGGGAAAGGAAAGGGAAGGGAAGGGAAGGGAAGGGAAGGGAAGGGAAGGAAGGGAAGGGAAGGAGGGAAGGAAGGGAAGGGAAGGGAAGGGAAGGGAAGGGAAGGGCAGTGACGGCAAGGTCTGGGAAGGTCTGGGAAGGTCGGGAAGGAAGGGAAGGGGAAGGGAAGGGAAGGGAAGGGAAGGGAAGGGAAGGAAGGGAAGGGAAGGGAAGGGAAGGGAAGGGAAGGGAAGGGAAGGGAAGGGAAGGGAAGGGAAGGTCGGGGAAGGGAAGGGAAGGTCGTGGAAGGGAAGGTCAGGGAAGGGAAGGGAAGGGAAGGGAAGGGAAGGAAGGGAAGGGAAGGGAAGGGAAGGGAAGGGAAGGAAGGGAAGGGAAGGGAAGGGAAGGGAAGGGAAGGGAAGGGAAGGGAAGGGAAGGTCACTGACGGGTAGGTCAGGGAAGTTCGGGGAAGGTCAGGGAAGGCAAGGTCAGGGAAGGGAAGGGAAGGTTAGGGAAGGTCAAGGAAGGTGAAGGAAGGTCAGGTAAGGTCAAGGAAGGTCAGTGACTGGAAGGTCGGGGAAGGTCAGGGACGGGAAGGGAAGGGAAGGGACGGGAAGGGAAGGGAAGGGAAGGGAAGGGAAGGGAAGGGGAAGGGAAGGGAAAGGAAGGGAAGGGAAGGAAGGAAGGGAAGGGAAGGGCAGTGACGGCAAGGTCTGGGAAGGTCGGGGGAAGGGAAGGGAAGGTCGGGGAAGGGAAGGGAAGGGAAGGGAAGGGAAGGGAAGGGAAGGGAAGGGAAGGAAGGGAAGGGAAGGAAGGGAAGGGAAGGTCAAGGAAGGGCAGTGACGGAAAGGTCTGGGAAGGTCGGGGAAGGGAAGGGAAGGTCAGGGAAGGTCAGGGAAGGGAAGGGAAGGGAAGGGAAGGGAAGGGAAGGGAAGGGAAGGAAGGAAGGGCAGTGACGGAAAGGTCTGGGAAGGTCGGGGAAGGGAAGGGAAGTTTGGGGAAGGGAAGGGAAGGGAAGGGAAGGGAAGGGAAGGGAAGGAAGGGAAGGAAGGGAAGGGAAGGGAAGGGAAGGAAGGGAAGGTGAAGGAAGGTCAGGTAAGGTCAAGGAAGGTCAGTGACGGGAAGGTCGGGGAAGGTCGGGGAAGGTCGGGGAAGGGAAGGGAAGGGAAGGTTGGGGAAGGGAAGGTCGGGGAAGGAAGGTCGGGAAGGAAGGGGAAGGGAAGGGAAGGGAAGGGAAGGGAAGGGAAGGGAAGGGAAGGGAAGGGAAGGGAAGGGAAGGGAAGGGAAGGAAGGGAAGGAAGGGAGGGAAGGGAAGGAAGGGAAGGGAAGGGAAGGGAAGGGAAGGGAAGGGAAGGGAAGGGAAGGAAGGGAAAGGAAGGTCAAGGAAGGGCAGTGACCGGAAGTCTGGGAAGGTCGGGGAACGGAAGGGAAGGTTGGGGAAGGTCGGAAAGGGAAGGGAAGGGAAGGGAAAGTCAGGGAAGGGAAGGTCAGGGAAGGTCAAGGAAGGTCAGGGAAGGTCAAGGAAGGTCAGGGAAGGTCAAGGAAGGTCAGTGAGAGGAAGGTCAGGGAAGGTCGGGGAAGGTCAGGAAGGCAAGATCAGGGAAGGGAAGGTCAGGGAAGGTCAAGGAAGGTCAAGGAAGGTCAGGTAAGGTCAAGGAAGGTCAGGGAAGGTGAAGGAAGGTCAGTGACAGGAAGGTCGGGGAAGGTCGGGCAAGGGAAGGGAAGGTCGGCGAAGGTTAGGGAAGGGAAGGGAAGGGAAGGGAAGGGAAGGGAAGGGAAGGGAAGGGAAGGGAAGGGAAGGGAAGGGAAGGGAAGGAAGGGAAGGGAAGGAAGGGAAGGGCAGTGACGGCAAGGTCTGGGAAGGTCGGGGAAGGGAAGGAAGGTCGGGGAAGGTCGGGGAAGGGAAGGGAAGGGAAGGGAAGGGAAGGGAAGGGAAGGGAAGGGAAGGGAAGGGAAGGGAAGGGAAGGAAGGGAAGGGAAGGGAAGGGAAGGAAGGGAAGGGAAGGGAAGGGAAGGTCAAGGAAGGGCAGTGACGGAAAGGTCTGGGAAGGTCGGGGAAGGGAAGGGAAGGTCAGGGAAGGTCAGGGAAGGTCAGGGAAGGGAAGGGAAGGGAAGGGAAGGAAGGGAAGGGAAGGGAAGGGAAGGGAAGGAAGGGAAGGGAAGGGAAGGGAAGGGAAGGGAAGGTCAAGGAAGGGCAGTGACGGAAAGGTCTGGAAGGTCGGGGAAGGGAAGGGAAGGTTGGGGAAGGGAAGGGAAGGGAAGGGAAGGGAAGGGAAGGAAGGGAAGGGAAGGGAAGGGAAGGGAAGGGAAGGGAAGGAAGGGAAGGGAAGGGAAGGGAAGGAAGGGAAGGGAAGGGAAGGGAAGGAAGGGAAGGGAAGGGAAGGGAAGGGAAGGGAAAGTCAAGGAAGGTCAGGTAAGGTTACGGAAGGTCAAGCAAGGTCAGGTAAGGTCAAGGAAGGTCACTGACGGGTAGGTCAGGGAAGTTCGGGGAAGGTCAGGGAAGGCAAGGTCAGGGAAGGGAAGGGAAGGTTAGGGAAGGTCAAGGAAGGTGAAGGAAGGTCAGGTAAGGTCAAGGAAGGTCAGTGACGGGAAGGTCGGGGAAGGTCGGGGAAGGGAAGGGAAGGGAAGGAAGGGAAGGGAAGGGAAGGTCGGGGAAGGAAGGTCGGGGAAGGGAAGGGAAGGTCGGGAAGGGAAGGGAAGGAAGGGAAGGGAAGGAAGGGAAGGGAAGGGAAGGGAAGGGAAGGGAAGGGAAGGGAAGGAAGGAAGGGAAGGGAAGGGAAGGGAAGGGAAGGGAAGGGAAGGGAAAGGAAGGTCAAGGAAGGGCAGTGACGGGAAGGTCTGGGAAGGTCGGGGAACGGAAGGGAGGGTTGGGGAAGTTCGGGAAAGGGAAGGGAAGGGAAAGTCAGGGAAGGGAAGGTCAGGGAAGGTCAAGGAAGGTCAGGGAAGGTCAAGGAAGGTCAGGGAAGGTCAAGGAAGGTCAGGTAAGGTCAAGGAAGGTCAGGGAAGGTCAAGGAACGTCAGTGACAGGAAGGTCGGGGAAGGTCGGGGAAGGTCGGGGAAGGGAAGGGAAGGCAAGATCAGGGAAGGGAAGGTCAGGGAAGGTCAAGGAAGGTCAAGGAAGGTCAGGTAAGGTCAAGGAAGGTCAGGAAGGTGAAGGAAGGTCAGTGACAGGAAGGTCGGGGAAGGTCGGGCAAGGGAAGGGAAGGTCGGCGAAGGTTAGGGAAGGGAAGGGAAGGAAGGGAAGGGAAGGGAAGGGAAGGGAAGGGAAGGGAAGGGAAGGGAAGGGAAGGGAAGGGAAGGGAAGGGAAGGGAAGGGAAGGGAAGGGAAGGGAAGGGAAGGAAGGGAAGGGAAGGGAAGGGCAGTGACGGCAAGGTCTGGGAAGGTCGGGGAAGGGAAGGGAAGGTCGGGGAAGGTCGGGGAAGGTCGGGGAAGGGAAGGGAAGGGAAGGGAAGGGAAGGGAAGGGAAGGGAAGGGAAGGGAAGGGAAGGGAAGGGAAGGGAAGGGAAGGGAAGGGAAGGGAAGGGAAGGGAAGGGAAGGGAAGGGAAGGTCAAGGAAGGGCAGTGACGAAAGGTCTGGGAAGGTCGGGGAAGGGAAGGGAAGGTCAGGGAAGGTCAGGGAAGGTCAGGGAAGGGAAGGGAAGGGAAGGGAAGGGAAGGGAAGGGAAGGAAGGGAAGGGAAGGGAAGGGAAGGGAAGGGCAGTGACGGAAAGGTCTGGGAAGGTCGGGGAAGGGAAGGGAAGGTTGGGGAAGGGAAGGGAAGGGAAGGGAAGGGAAGGGAAGGGAAGGGAAGGGAAGGGAAGGGAAGGGAAGGGAAGGGAAGGGAAGGGAAGGGAAGGGAAGGGAAGGGAAGGAAAGTCAAGGAAGGTCAGGTAAGGTTAAGGAAGGTCAAGCAAGGTCAGGTATGTCAAGGAAGGTCACTGACGGGTAGGTCAGGGAAGTTCGGGGAAGGTCAGGGAAGGCAAGGTCAGGGAAGGGAAGGGAAGGTTAGGGAAGGTCAAGGAAGGTGAAGGAAGGTCAGGTAAGGTCAAGGAAGGTCAGTGACGGGAAGGTCGGGGAAGGTCGGGGAAGGGAAGGGAAGGGAAGGGAAGGGAAGGTCGGGAAGGGAAGGTCGGGGAAGGGAAGGGAAGGGAAGGGAAGGGAAGGGAAGGGAAGGAGGGAAGGGAAGGGAAGGGAAGGGAAGGGAAGGGAAGGGAAGGGAAGGGAAGGGAAGGGAAGGAAGGGAAGGGAAGGGAAGGGAAGGGAAAGGAAGGTCAAGGAAGGGCAGTGACGGGAAGGTCTGGGAAGGTCGGTGAACGGAAGGGAGGGTTGGGGAAGGTCGGGAAAGGGAAGGGAAGGGAAAGTCAGGGAAGGGAAGGTCAGGGAAGGTCAAGGAAGGTCAGGGAAGGTCAAGGAAGGTCAGGGAAGGTCAAGGAAGGTCAGGGAAGGTCAAGGAACGTCAGTGACAGGAAGGTCGGGGAAGGTCGGGGAAGGTCGGGGAAGGGAAGGGAAGGCAAGATCAGGGAAGGGAAGGTCAGGGAAGGTCAAGGAAGGTCAAGGAAGGTCAGGTAAGGTCAAGGAAGGTCAGGGAAGGTGAAGGAAGGTCAGTGACAGGAAGGTCGGGGAAGGTCGGGCAAGGGAAGGGAAGGTCGGCGAAGGTTAGGGAAGGTTAGGGAAGGTTAGGAAGGGAAGGGAAGGGAAGGGAAGGGAAGGGAAGGGAAGGGAAGGGAAGGGAAGGGAAGGGAAGGGAAGGGAAGGGAAGGGAAGGGAAGGAAGGGAAGGGAAGGGAAATCAGGGAAGGTCAGGGAATGGAAGGTCAGGGAAGGCAAGGTCAGGGAAGGTCAAGGAAGGTCATGTAAGGTAAGGTCAAGGAAGGTCAGGTAAGGTCAAGGAAGGTCAGGTAAGGTCAAGGAAGGTCAGGGAAGGTCAAGGAACGTCAGTGACAGGAAGGTCGGGGAAGGTCGGGGAAGGTCGGGGAAGGTCGGGGAAGGTCGGGGAAGGGAAGGGAAGGGAAGGGAAGGGAAGGGAAGGGAAGGGAAGGGAAGGGAAGGGAAGGGAAGGGAATGGGAAGTCGGGGAAATTCAGGGAAGGGAAGGGAAGGTCAGGGAAGGTCAAGGAAGGTCAGTAAGGTCAAGGAAGGTCAGGGAAGCTCAAGGAAGGTCAGTGACGGGAAGGGAAGGGAAGGAAGGGAAGGGAAGGGAAGGGAAGGGAAGGGAAGGGAAGGGAAGGGAAGGGAAGGGAAGGAAGGGAAGGGAAGGGAAGGGAAGGGAGGAAGGGAAGGTCAAGGAAGGGCAGTGACGGAAAGCTCTGGGAAGGTCGGGGAAGGGAAGGGAAGGTTGGGGAAGGTCAGGGAAGGGAACGTTGGGGAAGGTCAGGGAAGGGAAGGGAAGGGAAGGAAGGGAAGGGAAGGGAAGGGAAGGGAAGGGAAGGGAAGGGAAGGGAAGGGAAGGGAAATCAGGGAAGGTCAGGGAAGGTCATGTAAGGTAAGGTCAAGGAAGGTCAGGTAAGGTCAAGAAGGTCAGGTACGGTCAAGGAACGTCAGTGACGGGAAGGTCAGGGAAGGTCGGGGAAGGTCAGGGAAGGGAAGGGAAGGGAAGGGAAGGGAAGGGAAGGGAAGGGAAGGGAAGGGAAGACCAAGGAAGGTCAGGGAAGGGAAGCGAATGGGAAGTCGGGGAAATTCAGGGAAGGGAAGGGAAGGTCAGGGAAGGTCAAGGAAGGTCAGGTAAGGTAAGGTCAAGGAAGGTCGGGTAAGGTCAAGGAAGGTCAGGTAAGGTCAAGGAAGGTCAGTGACGGGAAGGTCAGGGAAGGTCGGGGAAGGTCGGGAAGGGAAGGGAAGGTCGGGGAGGGTCGGGGAAGGGAAGGGAAGGGAAGGGAAGGGAAGGGAAGGGAAGGGAAGGGAAGGGAAGGGAAGGAAGGGAAGGGAAGGGAAGGGAAGGGAAGGGAAAGTCAGGGAAGGGAAGGGAAGGTCAGGGAAAATCAAGGAAGGTCAGGTAAGGTCAAGGAAGGTCAGGGAAGGTCAAGGAATGTCAGGTAAGGTCAAGGAAGGTCAGTGACAGGAAGGTCAGGGAGGTCGGGAAAGGTCGGGGAAGGCAAGATCAGGGAAGGGAAGGGAAGGGAAGGTCAGGTAAGGTCAAGGAAGGTCAGTGACGGGAAGGTCAGGGAAGGTCGGGGAAGTTCGGGGAAGGTCGGGGAAGGTCAGGGAAGGGAAGGGAAGGTCAGGGAAGGTCAAGGAAGGTCAAGGAAGGTCAGGTAAGGTCAAGGAAGGTCAGGGAAGGTCAAAGAAGGTCACTGACAGGAAGGTCGGGGAAGGTCGGGGAACGGAAGGGAAGGTCGGGGAAGGTCGGGGAAGGTCAGGTAATGGAAGGGAAGGGATGGGAAGGAAGGGAAGGGAAGAGGGAAGGGAAGGGAAGGAAGGGAAGGGAAGGGAAGGGAAGGGAAGGGAAGGGAAGGGAAAGGAAGGAAGGGAAGGAAGGGAAGGGAAGGGAAGGGAAGGGAAGGAAGGAAGGGAAGGGAAGGGAAGGGAAGGGAAGGGAGGGAAGGGAAGGAAGGGAAGGAAGGGAAGGGAAGGGAAGGGAAGGGAAGGGAAGGGAAGGGAAGGGAAGGGAAGGGAAGGGAAGGGAAGGGAAGGGAAGGGAAGGGAAGGGAAGGGAAGGTCAAGGAAGGGCAGTGACGGCAAGGTCTGGGAAGGGAAGGGAAGGGAAGGGAAGGGAAGGGAAGGGAAGGGAAGGGAAGGGAAGGGAAGGGGAAGGGAAGGGAAGGGAAAATAAGGGAAGGGAAATCAGGGAAGGTCAGGGAATGGAAGGTCGGGGAAGGTCAGGGAAGGCAAGGTCAGGGAAGGTCAAGGAAGGTCATGTAAGGCAAGGTTAAGGAAGGTCAGGTAAGGTCAAGAAGGTCAAGGAAGGTCGGGGAAAGTTCGGAAAAGGTCGGGGAAGGTTAGGGAAGGGAAGGGAAATAAGGGAAGGTCGGGGAAGGTCAGGGAAGGCAAGGTCAGGGAAGGTCAGGAAAGGTCAAGGAAGGCCAAGGAAGGTCTGGTAAGGTCAAGGAAGGTCAGGTAAGGTCAAGGAAGGTCAGTCACGGGAAGGTCAGGGAAAGTCGGGGAAGGTCAGGGACGGGAAGGGAAGGGAAGGGAAGGGAAGGGAAGGGAAGGGAAGGGAAGGGAAGGGAAGGGAAGGGAAGGGAAGGGAAGGGAAGGGAAGGGAAGGGAAGGGAAGGGAAGGGAAGGGAAGGGAAGGGAAGGGAAGGGAAGGGAAAGGAAGGTCAAGGAAGGGCAGTGACGGGAAGGTCTGGGAAGGTCGGGGAACGGAAGGGAAGGTTGGGGAAGGTCGGGAAAGGGAAGGGAAGGGAAGGGAAAGTCAGGGAAGGGAAGGTCAGTGAAGGTCAAGGAAGGTCAGGTAAGGTCAAGGAAGGTCAGGGAAGGTCAAGGAAGGTCAGGTAAGGTCAAGGAAGATCAGTGACAGGAAGGTCAGGGAAGGTCGGGGAAGGTCAGGGAAGGGAAGGGAAGGGAAGGGAAGGGAAGGGAAGGGAAGGGAAGGGAAGGGAAGGGAAGGGAAGGGAAGGGAAGGGAAGGGAAGGGAAGGGAATGTCGGGGAAGGGAAGGGAAGGAAAGGGAAATCAGGGAAAGTCAGGGAATGGAAGGTCAGGGAAGGCAAGGTCAGGGAAGGTCAAGGAAGGTCATGTAAGGTAAGGTCAAGGAAGGTCAGGTAAGGTCAAGGAAGGTCAGTGACGGGAAGGTCAGGAAAGGTCGGGGAAGGTCAGGGAAGGGAAGGGAAGGCAAGGGAAGGGAAGGGAAGGGAAGGGAAGACCAAGGAAGGTCAGGGAAGGGAAGGGAATGGGGAAGTCGGGGAAATTCAGGGAAGGGAAGGGAAGGTCAGGGAAGGTCAAGGAAGGTCAGGTAAGGTCAAGGAAGGTCAGGGAAGCTCAAGGAACGTCAGTGACGGGAAGGGAAGGGAAGGGAAGGGAAGGGAATGGAAGGGAAGGGAAGGGAAGGGAAGGGAAGGGAAGGGAAGGGAAGGGAAGGGAAGGGAAGGGAAGGGAAGGGAAGGGAAGGGAAGGGAAGGGAAGGGAAGGGAAGGTCGGGGAAGTTCGGAAAAGGTCGGGGAAGATCAGGGAAGGTCAATGAACGTCAAGGAAGGTCAGGTAAGGTCAAGGAAGGTCAGTGACGGGAAGCTCAGGGAAGGTCGGGGAAGTTCGGAAAACATCGGGGAAGGTCAGGGAAGGGAAGGGAAGGGAAATCAGGGAAGGTCAGGGAATGGAAGGTCGTGGAAGGTCAAGGAAGGCAAGGTCAGGGAAGGTCAAGGAAGGTCATGTAAGATAAGGTCAAGGAACGTCAGGTAAGGTAAAGGAAGGTCAGGTAAGGTCAAGGAAGGTCACTGACGGGAAGGTCAGGGAGGTCGGGGTAGTTCGGAATAGGTCGGGGAAGCTCAGGGAAGGGGAAGGGAAATCAGGGAAGGTCGGGGAAGGTCAGGGAAGGCAAGGTCAGGGAAGGTCAGGAAAGGTCAAGGAAGGTCAAGGAAGGTCAGGTAAGGTCAAGGAAGGTCAGTGACGGGAAGGGTCAGGGAGGTCGGGGAAGTTCGGAAAAGGTCGGGGAAGGTCAGGGAAGGGAAGGGAAATAAGGGAAGGTCGGGGAAGGTCAGGGAAGGCAAGGTCAGGGAAGGTCAGGAAAGGTCAAGGAAGGCCAAGGAAGGTCAGGTAAGGTCAAGGAAGGTCAGGTAAGGTCAAGGAAGGTCAGTGACGGGAAGGTCAGGGAAAGTCGGGGAAGGGAAGGGAAGGGAAGGGAAGGGAAGGGAAGGGAAGGGAAGGGAAGGGAAGGGAAGGGAAGGGAAGGGAAGGGAAGGGAAGGGAAGGGAAGGGAAGGGAAGGGAAGGGAAGGGAAGGGAAGGGAAGGGAAGGGAAGGGAAGGGAAGGGAAGGGAAGGGAAGGGAAGGGAAGGGAAAGGAAAGTCAAGGAAGGGCAGTGACGGGAAGGTCTGGGAAGGTCGGGGAACGGAAGGGAAGGTTGGGGAAGGTCGGGAAAGGGAAGGGAAGGGAAGGGAAAGTCAGGGAAGGGAAGGTCAGTGAAGGTCAAGGAAGGTCAGGTAAGGTCAAGGAAGGTCAGGGAAGGTCAAGGAAGGTCAGGTAAGGTCAAGGAAGATCAGTGACAGGAAGGTCAGGGAAGGTCGGGGAAGGTCAGGGAAGGGAAGGGAAGGGAAGGGAAGGGAAGGGAAGGGAAGGGAAGGGAAGGGAAGGGAATGTCGGGGAAGGGAAGGGAAGGGAAGGGAAATCAGGGAAAGTCAGGGAATGGAAGGTCAGGGAAGGCAAGGTCAGGGAAGATCAAGGAAGGTCATGTAAGGTAAGGTCAAGGAAGGTCAGGTAAGGTCAAGGAAGGTCAGGTAAGGTCAAGGAAGGTCAGTGACGGGAAGGTCAGGGAAGGTCGGGGAAGGTCAGGGAAGGGAAGGGAAGGCAAGGGAAGGGAAGGGAAGGGAAG
The DNA here is from genome assembly GCF_965638725.1 of Aptenodytes patagonicus. Classification (NCBI taxonomy): domain Eukaryota; kingdom Metazoa; phylum Chordata; class Aves; order Sphenisciformes; family Spheniscidae; genus Aptenodytes; species Aptenodytes patagonicus. The sequence goes on along the minus strand of NW_027472264.1, from coordinate 35,817 downwards.
GGAAGACCAAGGAAGGTCAGGGAAGGGAAGGGAATGGGAAGTCGGGGAAATTCAGGGAAGGGAAGGGAAGGTCAGGGAAGGTCAAGGAAGGTCAGGTAAGGTCAAGGAAGGTCAGGGAAGCTCAAGGAACGTCAGTGACGGGAAGGGAAGGGAAGGGAAGGGAAGGGAAGGGAAGGGAAGGGAAGGGAAGGGAAGGGAAGGGAAGGGAAGGGAAGGGAAGGGAAGGGAAGGGAAGGGAAGGGAAGGGAAGGGAAGGGAAGGGAAGGTCGGCGAAGTTTAGGGAAGGGAAGGGAAGGGAAGGGAAGGGAAGGGAAGGGAAGGGAAGGGAAGGGAAGGGAAGGGAAGGGAAGGGAAGGGCAGTGACGGGAAGGTCTGGGAAGGTCGGGGAACGGAAGGGAAGGTTGGGGAAGGTCGGGAAAGGGAAGGGAAGGGAAGGGAAGGGAAAGTCAGGGAAGGGAAGGTCAGTGAAGGTCAAGGAAGGTCAGGTAAGGTCAAGGAAGGTCAGGGAAGGTCAAGGAAGGTCAGGTAAGGTCAAGGAAGGTCAGTGACAGGAAGGTCAGGGAAGGTCGGGGAAGGTCGGGGAAGACAAGATCAGGGAAGGGAAGGGAAGGGAAGGTCAGGGAAGGGAAGGGAATGGAAAGTCGGGGAAAGTCAGGGAAGGTAAGGTCAGGTAAGGTCAAGGAAGGTCAAGGAAGGTCAGGTAAGGTCAAGGAAGGTCAGGGAAGGTCAAGGAAGGTCAGTGACAGGAAGGTCGGGGAAGGTCGGGGAAGGGAAGGGAAGGTCGGCGAAGGTTAGGGAAGGGAAGGGAAGGGAAGGGAAGGGAAGGGAAGGGAAGGGAAGGGAAGGGAAGGGAAGGGAAGGGAAGGGAAGGGAAATCAGGGAAAGAAAGGGAATGGAAGGTCAGGGAAGGCAAGGTCAGGGAAGGTCAAGGAAGGTCATGTAAGGTAAGGTCAAGGAAGGTCAGGTAAGGTCAAGGAAGGTCAGGTAAGGTCAAGGAAGTTCAGTGACGGGAAGGACAGGGAAGGTCGGGGAAGGTCAGGGAAGGGAAGGGAAGGCAAGGGAAGGGAAGGGAAGGGAAGGGAAGACCAAGGAAGGTCAGGGAAGGGAAGGGAATGGGAAGTCGGGGAAATTCAGGGAAGGGAAGGGAAGGTCAGGGAAGGTCAAGGAAGGTCAGGGAAGCTCAAGGAAGGTCAATGACGGGAAGGGAAGGGAAGGGAAGGGAAGGGAAGGGAAGGGAAGGGAAGGGAAGGGAAGGGAAGGGAAGGGAAGGGAAGGGAAGGGAAGGGAAGGGAAGGGAAGGGAAGGGAAGGGAAGGGAAGGGAAGGGAAGGGAAGGGAAGGTCGGCGAAGTTTAGGGAAGGGAAGGGAAGGGAAGGGAAGGGAAGGGAAGGGAAGGGAAGGGAAGGGAAGGGAAGGGAAGGGAAGGGAAGGGAAGGGAAGGGAAGGGAAGGGAAGGGAAGGGAAGGGAAGGGAAGGTCAAGGAAGGGCAGTGACGGAAAGGTCTGGGAAGGTCGGGGAAGGGAAGGGAAGGTTGGGGAAGGTCAGGGAAGGGAAGGTTGGGGATGGGAAGGGAAGGGAAGGGAAGGGAAGGGAAGGGAAGGGAAGGGAAGGGAAGGGAAGGGAAGGGAAGGGAAGGAAGGGAAGGGAAGGGAAGGGAAGGGAAGGGAAGGGAAGGAAGGGAAGGGAAGGGAAGGGAAGGGAAGGGAAGGAAAGGGAAATCAGGGAAGGTCAGGGAATGGAAGGTCAGGGAAGGCAAGGTCAGGGAAGGTCAACGAAGGTCATGTAAGGTAAGGTTAAGGAAGGTCAGGTAAGATCAAGAAAGGTCAGGTAAGGTCAAGGAACGTCAGTGACGGGAAGGTCAGGGAAGGTCGTGGAAGGTCAGGGAAGGGAAGGGAAGGGAAGGGAAGGGAAGGGAAGGGAAGGGAAGGGAAGGGAAGGGAAGACCAAGGAAGGTCAGGGAAGGGAAGCGAATGCGAAGTCGGGGAAATTCAGGGAAGGGAAGGGAAGGTCAGGGATGGTCAAGGAAGGTCAGGTAAGGTAAGGTCAAGGAAGGTCAGGTAAGGTCAAGGAAGGTCAGGTAAGGTCAAGGAAGGTCAGTGACGGGAAGGTCAGGGAAGGTCGGGGAAGGTCAGGGAAGGGAAGGGAAGGGAATGGAAGGGAAGGGAAGGGAAGGGAAGGGAAGGGAAGGGAAGGGAAGGGAAGGGAAGGGAAGACCAAGGAAGGTCAGGGATGGGAAGGGAATGGGAAGTAGGGGAAATTCAGGGAAGGGCAGGGAAGGTCAGGGAAGGTCAAGGAAGGTCAGGTAAGTTCAAGGAAGGTCAGGGAAGCTCAAGGAAGGTCAGTGACGGGAAGGGAAGGGAAGGGAAGGGAAGGGAAGGGAAGGGAAGGGAAGGGAAGGGAAGGGAAGGGAAGGGAAGGGAAGGGAAGGGAAGGGAAGGGAAGGGAAGGGAAGGGAAGGGAAGGGAAGGGAAGGGAAGGAAGGGAAGGGAAGGGAAGGGAAGGGAAGGGAAGGGAAGGGAAGGGAAAGTCAGGGAAGGGAAGGGAAGGTCAGGGAAAGTCAAGGAAGGTCAGTGACAGGAAGGTCAGGGAAGGTCGGGGAAGGTCAGGGAAGGCAAAATCAGGGAAGGGAAGGGAAGGTCAGGGAAGGCAAGGTCAGGGAAGGTCAAGGAAGGTCAGGGAAGCTCAAGGAAGGTCAGTGACGGGAAGGTTGGGAAAGGTTGGGGAAGGGAAGGGAAGGTCGGGGAAGGTCAGGGAAGGGATGGGAAGGGAAGGGAAGGGAAGGGAAGGGAAGGGAAGGGAAGGGAAGGGAAGGGAAGGGAAGGGAAGGGAAGGGAAGGGAAGGGAAGGTCAAGGAAGGGCAGTGACGGCAACGTCGGGGAAGGTCGGGGAAGGTCGGGGAAGGTCAGGGAAGGCAAGATCAGGGAAGTGAAGGGAAGGGAAGGTCAGGGAAGGTCGGGGAAGTTCGGGGAAGGTCGGGGAAGGTCAGGGAAGGGAAGGGAAGGTGAAGGAAGGTCAAGGAAGGTCAGGTAAGGTCAAGGAAGGTCAGGGAAGGTCAAGGAAGGTCAGTGACAGGAAGGTCGGGGAAGGTCGGGGAAGGGAAGGGAAGGTCGGGGAAGGGAAGGGAAGGTCAGGGAAGGGAAGGTCAGGGAAGGGAAGGGAAGGGAAGGGAAGGGAAAGAAAGGGAAGGGAAGGGAAGGGAAGGGAAGGGAAGGGAAGGGAAGGGAAGGGAAGGGAAGGGAAGGGAAGGGAAGGGAAGGGAAGGGAAGGGAAGGGAAGGGAAGGGAAGGGAAGGGAAGGGAAGAGAAGGTCAAGGAAGAGCAGTGACGGGAAGGTCTGGGAAGGTTGGGGAAGGGAAGGGAAGGTTGGGGAAGGGAAGGGAAGGGAAGGGAAGGGAAGGGAAGGAAGGGAAGGGAAGGGGAAGGGAAGGGAAGGGAAGGGAAGGGAAGGGAAGGGAAGGGAAGGGAAGGGAAGGGAAGAGAAGAGAAGGGAAGGGAAGGAAGGGAAAGGGAAGGAAGGTCAAGGAAGGTCAGGTAAGGTCAAGGAAGGTCGGGGAAGTTCGGAAAAGGTCGGGGAAGATCAGGGAAGGTCAATGAACGTCAAGGAAGGTCAGGTAAGGTCAAGGAAGGTCAGTGACGGGAAGCTCAGGGAAGGTCGGGGAAGTTCGGAAAACATCGGGGAAGGTCAGGGAAGGGAAGGGAAGGGAAATCAGGGAAGGTCAGGGAATGGAAGGTCGGGGAAGGTCAAGGAAGGCAAGGTCAGGGAAGGTCAAGGAAGGTCATGTAAGATAAGGTCAAGGTACGTCAGGTAAGGTCAAGGAAGGTCAGGTAAGGTCAAGGAAGGTCACTGACGGGAAGGTCAGGGAGGTCGGGGTAGTTCGGAATAGCTCGGGGAAGGTCAGGGAAGGGAAGGGAAATCAGGGAAGGTCGGGGAAGGTCAGGGAACGCAAGGTCAGGGAAGGTCAGGAAAGGTCAAGGAAGGTCAAGGAAGGTCAGGTAAGGTCAAGGAAGGTCAGTGACGGGAAGGTCAGGGAGGTCGGGGAAGTTCGGAAAAGGTCGGGGAAGGTCAGGGAAGGGAAGGGAAATAAGGGAAGGTCGGGGAAGGTCAGGGAAGGCAAGGTCAGGGAAGGTCAGGAAAGGTCAAGGAAGGCCAAGGAAGGTCAGGTAAGGTCAAGGAAGGTCAGGTAAGGTCAAGGAAGGTCAGTGACGGGAAGGTCAGGGAAGGTCGGGGAAGGTCAGGGATGGGAAGGGAAGGGAAGGGAAGGGAAGGGAAGGGAAGGGAAGGGAAGGGAAGGGAAGGGAAGGGAAGGGAAGGGAAGGGAAGGGAAGGGAAGGGAAGGGAAGGGAAGGGAAGGGAAGGGAAGGGAAAGGAAGGTCAAGGAAGGGCAGTGACGGGAAGGTCTGGGAAGGTCGGGGAACGGAAGGGAAGGTTGGGGAAGGTCGGGAAAGGGAAGGGAAGGGAAGGGAAGGGAAAGTCAGGGAAGGGAAGGTCAGTGAAGGTCAAGGAAGGTCAGGTAAGGTCAAGGAAGGTCAGGGAAGGTCAAGGAAGGTCAGGTAAGGTCAAGGAAGATCAGTGACAGGAAGGTCAGGGAAGGTCGGGGAAGGTCAGGGAAGGGAAGGGAAGGGAAGGGAAGGGAAGGGAAGGGAAGGGAAGGGAAGGGAAGGGAAGGGAAGGGAATGTCGGGGAAGGGAAGGGAAGGGAAGGGAAGGGGAAATTAGGGAAAGTCAGGGAATGGAAGGTCAGGGAAGGCAAGGTCAGGGAAGGTCAAGGAAGGTCATGTAAGGTAAGGTCAAGGAAGGTCAGGTAAGGTCAAGGAAGGTCAGGTAAGGTCAAGGAAGGTCAGTGACGGGAAGGTCAGGGAAGGTCGGGGAAGGTCAGGGAAGGGAAGGGAAGGCAAGGGAAGGGAAGGGAAGGGAAGGGAAGCGAAGGGAAGGGAAGGGAAGGGAAGGGAAGGTCAGGGAAGGGAAGGGAAGGGAAGGGAAGGGAAGGGAAGGGAAGGGAAGGGAAGGGAAGGGAAGGGAAGGGAAGGGAAGGGAAGGGAAGGGAAGGGAAGGGAAGGGAAAGGAAGGGCAGTGACGGGAAGGTCTGGGAAGGTCGGGGAACGGAAGGGAAGGTTGGGGAAGGTCGGGAAAGGGAAGGGAAGGGAAGGGAAGGGAAGGGAAAGTCAGGGAAGGGAAGGTCAGTGAAGGTCAAGGAAGGTCAGGTAAGGTCAAGGAAGGTCAGGGAAGGTCAAGGAAGGTCAGGTAAGGTCAAGGAAGGTCAGTGACAGGAAGGTCAGGGAAGGTCGGGGAAGGTCAGGGAAGGCAAGATCAGGGAAGGGAAGGGAAGGGAAGGTCAGGGAAGGGAAGGGAATGGAAAGTCGGGGAAAGTCAGGGAAGGTAAGGTCAGGTAAGGTCAAGGAAGGTCAAGGAAGGTCAGGTAAGGTCAAGGAAGGTCAGGGAAGGTCAAGGAAGGTCAGTGACAGGAAGGTCGGGGAAGGTCGGGGAAGGGAAGGGAAGGTCGGCGAAGGTTAGGGAAGGGAAGGGAAGGGAAGGGAAGGGAAGGGAAGGGAAGGGAAGGGAAGGGAAGGGAAGGGAAGGGAAATCAGGGAAAGTCAGGGAATGGAAAGTCAGGGAAGGCAAGGTCAGGGAAGGTCAAGGAAGGTCATGTAAGGTAAGGTCAAGGAAGGTCAGGTAAGGTCAAGGAAGGTCAGGTAAGGTCAAGGAAGGTCAGTGACGGGAAGGACAGGGAAGGTCGGGGAAGGTCAGGGAAGGGAAGGGAAGGCAAGGGAAGGGAAGGGAAGGGAAGGGAAGACCAAGGAAGGTCAGGGAAGGGAAGGGAATGGGAAGTCGGGGAAATTCAGGGAAGGGAAGGGAAGGTCAGGGAAGGTCAAGGAAGGTCAGGGAAGGTCAAGGAAGGTCAATGACGGAAAGGGAAGGGAAGGGAAGGGAAGGGAAGGGAAGGGAAGGGAAGGGAAGGGAAGGGAAGGGAAGGGAAGGGAAGGGAAGGGAAGGGAAGGGAAGGGAAGGGAAGGGAAGGGAAGGGAAGGGAAGGGAAGGGAAGGGAAGGGAAGGGAAGGGAAGGGAAGGTCGGGGAAGGGAAGGGAAGGTCGGCGAAGTTTAGGGAAGGGAAGGGAAGGGAAGGGAAGGGAAGGGAAGGGAAGGGAAGGGAAGGGAAGGGAAGGGAAGGGAAGGGAAGGGAAAGGAAGGGAAGGGAAGGGAAGGGAAGGGAAGGGAAGGGAAGGGAAGGGAAGGGAAGGGAAGGGAAGGGAAGGGAAGGGAAGGGAAGGGAAGGTCAAGGAAGGGCAGTGACGGAAAGGTCTGGGAAGGTCGGGGAAGGGAAGGGAAGGTTGGGGAAGGTCAGGGAAGGGAAGGTTGGGGAAGGGAAGGGAAGGGAAGGGAAGGGAAGGGAAGGGAAGGGAAGGGAAGGGAAGGGAAGGGAAGGGAAGGGAAGGGAAGGGAAGGGAAGGGAAGGGAAGGAAAGGGAAGGGAAGGGAAGGGAAGGGAATGGAAGGAAAGGGAAATCAGGGAAGGTCAGGGAATGGAAGGTCAGGGAAGGCAAGGTCAGGGAAGGTCAACGAAGGTCATGTAAGGTAAGGTTAAGGAAGGTCAGGTAAGATCAAGAAAGGTCAGGTAAGGTCAAGGAACGTCAGTGACGGGAAGGTCAGGGAAGGTCGGGGAAGGTCAGGGAAGGGAAGGGAAGGGAAGGGAAGGGAAGGGAAGGGAAGGGAAGGGAAGGGAAGGGAAGGGAAGACCAAGGAAGGTCAGGGAAGGGAAGCGAATGCGAAGTCGGGGAAATTCAGGGAAGGGAAGGGAAGGTCAGGTAAGGTCAAGGAAGGTCAGTGACGGGAAGGTCAGGGAAGGTCGGGGAGGGTCAGGGAAGGGAAGGGAAGGGAAGGGAAGGGAAGGGAAGGGAAGGGAAGGGAAGGGAAGGGAAGGGAAGGGAAGGGAAGGAAGGGAAGGGAAGGGAAGGGAAGGGAAGGGAAGGGAAGGGAGGGAAGGGAAGGGAAGGGAAGGGAAGGGAAGGCAAGGGAAGGGAAGACCAAGGAAGGTCAGGGATGGGAAGGGAATGGGAAGTAGGGGAAATTCAGGGAAGGGAAGGGAAGGTCAGGGAAGATCAAGGAAGGTCAGGTAAGTTCAAGGAAGGTCAGGGAAGCTCAAGGAAGGTCAGTGACGGGAAGGGAAGGGAAGGGAAGGGAGGAAGGGAAGGGAAGGGAAGGGAAGGGAAGGGAAGGGAAGGGAAGGGAAGGGAAGGGAAGGGAAGGGAAGGGAAGGGAAGGGGAAGGGAAGGGAAGGGAAGGGAAGGGAAGGGAAAATCAAGGAAGGTCAGGTAAGGTCAAGGAAGGTCAGGGAAGGTCAAGGAATGTCAGGTAAGGTCAAGGAAGGTCAGTGACAGGAAGGTCAGGGAGGTCGGGAAAGGTCGGGGAAGGCAAGATCAGGGAAGGGAAGGGAAGGGAAGGTCAGGGAAGGTCAAGGAAGGTCAGTGACGGGAAGGTCAGGGAAGGTCGGGGAAGTTCGGGGAAGGTCGGTGAAGGTCAGGGAAGGGAAGGGAAGGTCAGGTAAGGTCAAGGAAGGTCAGGGAAGGTCAAAGAAGGTCAGTGACAGGAAGGTCGGGGAAGGTCGGGGAAGGGAAGGGAAGGTCGGGGAAGGTCAGGGAAGGGAAGGGAAGGGAAGGGAAGGGAAGGGAAGGAAGGGAAGGGAAGGGAAGGGAAGGGAAGGGAAGGTCAAGGAAGGGCAGTGACGGCAAGGTCTGGGAAGGGTGGGGAAGGGAAGGGAAGGGAAGGGAAGGGAAGGGAAGGGAAGGGAAGGGAAGGGAAGGGAAGGGACGGGAAGGGAAGGGAAGGGAAGGGAAGGGAAGGGAAGGGAAGGGAAGGGAAGGGAAGGGAAGGGAAGGGAAGGGAAGGGAAATCAGGGAAGGTCAGGGAATGGAAGGTCGGGGAAGGTCAGGAAGGCAAGGTCAGGGAAGGTCAAGGAAGGTCATGTAAGGCAAGGTTAAGGAAGGTCAGGTAAGGTCAAGGAAGTTCAGGTAAGGTCAAGGAATGTCGGGGAAGTTCGGAAAAGGTCGGGGAAGGTTAGGGAAGGTCAAGGAACATCAAGGAAGGTCAGGTAAGGTCAAGGAAGGTCAGTGACGGGAAGCTCAGGGAAGGTCGGGGAAGTTCGGAAAACGTCGGGGAATGTCACGGAAGGGAAGGGAAGGGAAATCAGGGAAGGTCAGGGAATGGAAGGTCGGGGAAGGTCAGGGAAGGCAAGGTCAGGGAAGGTCAAGGAAGGTCATGTAAGGTAAGGTCAAGGAACGTCAGGTAAGGTCAAGGAAGGTCAGGTAAGGTCAAGGAAGGTCAGTGACGGGAAGGTCAGGGAGGTCGGGGAAGTTCGGAAAAGGCCGGGGAAGGTCAGGGAAGGGAAGGGAAATCAGGGAAGGTCGGGGAAGGTCAGGGAAGGCCAGGTCAGGGAAGGTCAGAAAAGCTCAAGGAAGGCCAAGCAAGGTCAGGTAAGGTCAAGGAAGGTCAGGTAAGGTCAAGGAAGGTCAGTGACGGGAAGGTCAGGGAAGGTCGGGGAAGGTCAGGGACGGGAAGGGAAGGGACGGGAAGGGAAGGGAAGGGAAGGGAAGGGAAGGGAAGGGAAGGGAAGGGAAGGGAAGGGAAGGGAAGGGAAGGGAAGGGAAGGGAAGGGAAGGGAAGGGAAGGGAAGGGAAGGTTGGGGAAGGGAAGGGAAGGGAAGGGAAGGGAAGGGAAGGGAAGGGAAGGGAAAGTCAGGGAAGGGAAGGGAAGGTCAGGGAAAGTCAAGGAAGGTCAGTGACAGGAAGGTCAGGGAAGGTCGGGGAAGGTCAGGGAAGGCAAAATCAGGGAAGGGAAGGGAAGGTCAGGGAAGGCAAGGTCAGGGAACATCAAGGAACGTCAGGGAAGCTCAAGGAAGGTCAGTGACGGGAAGGTTGGGGAAGGTTGGGGAAGGGAAGGGAAGGTCGGGGAAGGTCAGGGAAGGGATGGGAAGGGAAGGGAAGGGAAGGGAAGGGAAGGGAAGGGAAGGGAAGGGAAGGGAAGGGAAGGGAAGGGAAGGGAAGGGAAGGGAAGGGAAGGGAAGGGAAGGGAAGGGAAGGGAAGGGAAGGGAAGGGAAAGTCAAGGAAGGTCAGTGACAGGAAGGTCAGGGAAGGTCGGGGAAGGTCAGGGAAGGCAAGATCAGGGAAGTGAAGGGAAGGGAAGGTCAGGGAAGGTTGGGGAAGTTCGGGGAAGGTCGGGGAAGGTCAGGGAAGGGAAGGGAAGGTGAAGGAAGGTCAAGGAAGGTCAGGTAAGGTCAAGGAAGGTCAGGGAAGGTCAAGGAAGGTCAGTGACAGGAAGGTCGGGGAAGGTCGGGGAAGGGAAGGGAAGGTCGGGGAAGGGAAGGGAAGGTCAGGGAAGGTCAGGGAAGGGAAGGGAAGGGAAGGGAAGGGAAGGGAAGGAGGAAGGGAAGGAAGGGAAGGGAAGGGAAGGGAAGGGAAGGGAAGGGAAGGGAAGGGAAGGGAAGGGAAGGGAAGGGAAGGGAAGGGAAGGGAAGGGAAGGGAAGGGAAGGGAAGGGAAGGGAAGGGAAGGGAAGGGAAGGGAAGGGAAGGGAAGGTCAAGGAAGAGCAGTGACGGGAAGGTCTGGGAAGGTTGGGGAAGGGAAGGGAAGGTTGGGGAAGGGAAGGGAAGGGAAGGGAAGGGAAGGGAAGGGAAGGGAAGGGAAGGGAAGGGAAGGGAAGGGAAGGGAAGGGAAGGGAAGGGAAGGGAAGGTCAAGGAAGGTCAAGGAAGGTCGGGGAAGTTCGGAAAAGGTCGGGGAAGATCAGGGAAGGTCAATGAACGTCAAGGAAGGTCAGGTAAGGTCAAGGAAGGTCAGTGACGGGAAGCTCAGGGAAGGTCGGGGAAGTTCGGAAAACATCGGGGAAGGTCAGGGAAGGGAAGGGAAGGGAAATCAGGGAAGGTCAGGGAATGGAAGGTCGGGGAAGGTCAAGGAAGGCAAGGTCAGGGAAGGTCAAGGAAGGTCATGTAAGATAAGGTCAAGGAACGTCAGGTAAGGTCAAGGAAGGTCAGGTAAGGTCAGGGAAGGTCAGTGACGGGAAGGTCAGGGAGGTCGGGGAATTTCGGAAAAGGTCGGGGAAGGTCAGGGAAGGGAAGGGAAATAAGGGAAGGTCGGGGAAGGTCAAGGAAGGCAAGGTCAGGGAAGGTCAGGAAAGGTCAAGAAAGGCCAAGGAAGGTCAGGTAAGGTCAAGGAAGGTCAGGTAAGGTCAAGGAAGGTCAGTGACGGGAAGGTCAGGGAAGGTCGGGGAAGGTCAGGGGAAGGTCAGGAAGGTCAGGAAAGGTCAAGGAAGGTCAAGGAAGGTCAGGTAAGGTCAAGGAAGGTCAGTGACGGGAAGGTCAGGGAGGTCGGGGAAGTTCGGAAAAGGTCGGGGAAGGTCAGGGAAGGGAAGGGAAATAAGGGAAGGTCGGGGAAGGTCAGGGAAGGCAAGGTCAGGGAAGGTCAGGAAAGGTCAAGGAAGAGGTCAAGGAAGGTCAGGTAAGGTCAAGGAAGGTCAGTGACGGGAAGGTCAGGGAAGGTCGGGGAAGGTCAGGGATGGGAAGGGAAGGGAAGGGAAGGGAAGGGAAGGGAAGGGAAGGGAAGGGAAGGGAAGGGAAGGGAAGGGAAGGGAAGGGAAGGGAAGGGAAGGGAAGGGAAGGGAAGGGAAGGGAAAGGAAGGTCAAGGAAGGGCAGTGACGGGAAGGTCTGGGAAGGTCGGGGAACGGAAGGGAAGGTTGGGGAAGGTCGGGAAAGGGAAGGGAAGGGAAGGGAAGGGAAAGTCAGGGAAGGGAAGGTCAGTGAAGGTCAAGGAAGGTCAGGTAAGGTCAAGGAAGGTCAGGGAAGGTCAAGGAAGGTCAGGTAAGGTCAAGGAAGATCAGTGACAGGAAGGTCAGGGAAGGTCGGGGAAGGTCAGGGAAGGGAAGGGAAGGGAAGGGAAGGGAAGGGAAGGGAAGGGAAGGGAAGGGAAGGGAAGGGAATGTCGGGGAAGGGAAGGGAAGGGAAGGGAAGGGAAATTAGGGAAAGTCAGGGAATGGAAGGTCAGGGAAGGCAAGGTCAGGGAAGGTCAAGGAAGGTCATGTAAGGTAAGGTCAAGGAAGGTCAGGTAAGGTCAAGGAAGGTCAGGTAAGGTCAAGGAAGGTCAGTGACGGGAAGGTCAGGGAAGGTCGGGGAAGGTCAGGGAAGGGAAGGGAAGGCAAGGGAAGGGAAGGGAAGGGAAGGGAAGGGAAGGGAAGGGAAGGGAAGGGAAGGGAAGGTCAGGGAAGGGAAGGGAAGGGAAGGGAAGGGAAGGGAAGGGAAGGGAAGGGAAGGGAAGGGAAGGGAAGGGAAGGGAAGGGAAGGGAAGGGAAGGGAAAGGAAGGGCAGTGACGGGAAGGTCTGGGAAGGTCGGGGAACGGAAGGGAAGGTTGGGGAAGGTCGGGAAAGGGAAGGGAAGGGAAGGGAAGGGAAGGGAAAGTCAGGGAAGGGAAGGTCAGTGAAGGTCAAGGAAGGTCAGGTAAGGTCAAGGAAGGTCAGGGAAGGTCAAGGAAGGTCAGGTAAGGTCAAGGAAGGTCAGTGACAGGAAGGTCAGGGAAGGTCGGGGAAGGTCAGGGAAGGCAAGATCAGGGAAGGGAAGGGAAGGGAAGGTCAGGGAAGGGAAGGGAATGGAAAGTCGGGGAAAGTCAGGGAAGGTAAGGTCAGGTAAGGTCAAGGAAGGTCAAGGAAGGTCAGGTAAGGTCAAGGAAGGTCAGGGAAGGTCAAGGAAGGTCAGTGACAGGAAGGTCGGGGAAGGTCGGGGAAGGGAAGGGAAGGTCGGCGAAGGTTAGGGAAGGGAAGGGAAGGGAAGGGAAGGGAAGGGAAGGGAAGGGAAGGGAAGGGAAGGGAAGGGAAGGGAAGGGAAGGGAAGGGAAATCAGGGAAAGTCAGGGAATGGAAAGTCAGGGAAGGCAAGGTCAGGGAAGGTCAAGGAAGGTCATGTAAGGTAAGGTCAAGGAAGGTCAGGTAAGGTCAAGGAAGGTCAGGTAAGGTCAAGGAAGGTCAGTGACGGGAAGGACAGGGAAGGTCGGGGAAGGTCAGGGAAGGGAAGGGAAGGCAAGGGAAGGGAAGGGAAGGGAAGGGAAGACCAAGGAAGGTCAGGGAAGGGAAGGGAATGGGAAGTCGGGGAAATTCAGGGAAGGGAAGGGAAGGTCAGGGAAGGTCAAGGAAGGTCAGGGAAGGTCAAGGAAGGTCAATGACGGAAAGGGAAGGGAAGGGAAGGGAAGGGAAGGGAAGGGAAGGGAAGGGAAGGGAAGGGAAGGGAAGGGAAGGGAAGGGAAGGGAAGGGAAGGGAAGGGAAGGGAAGGGAAGGGAAGGGAAGGGAAGGGAAGGTCGGGGAAGGGAAGGGAAGGTCGGCGAAGTTTAGGGAAGGGAAGGGAAGGGAAGGGAAGGGAAGGGAAGGGAAGGGAAGGGAAGGGAAGGGAAGGGAAGGGAAGGGAAGGGAAAGGAAGGGAAGGGAAGGGAAGGGAAGGGAAGGGAAGGGAAGGGAAGGGAAGGGAAGGGAAGGGAAGGGAAGGGAAGGGAAGGGAAGGGAAGGGAAGGTCAAGGAAGGGCAGTGACGGAAAGGTCTGGGAAGGTCGGGGAAGGGAAGGGAAGGTTGGGGAAGGTCAGGGAAGGGAAGGTTGGGGAAGGGAAGGGAAGGGAAGGGAAGGGAAGGGAAGGGAAGGGAAGGGAAGGGAAGGGAAGGGAAGGGAAGGGAAGGGAAGGGAAGGGAAGGGAAGGAAAGGGAAGGGAAGGGAAGGGAAGGGAATGGAAGGAAAGGGAAATCAGGGAAGGTCAGGGAATGGAAGGTCAGGGAAGGCAAGGTCAGGGAAGGTCAACGAAGGTCATGTAAGGTAAGGTTAAGGAAGGTCAGGTAAGATCAAGAAAGGTCAGGTAAGGTCAAGGAACGTCAGTGACGGGAAGGTCAGGGAAGGTCGGGGAAGGTCAGGGAAGGGAAGGGAAGGGAAGGGAAGGGAAGGGAAGGGAAGGGAAGGGAAGGGAAGGGAAGGGAAGACCAAGGAAGGTCAGGGAAGGGAAGCGAATGCGAAGTCGGGGAAATTCAGGGAAGGGAAGGGAAGGTCAGGTAAGGTCAAGGAAGGTCAGTGACGGGAAGGTCAGGGAAGGTCGGGGAGGGTCAGGGAAGGGAAGGGAAGGGAATGGAAGGGAAGGGAAGGGAAGGGAAGGGAAGGGAAGGGAAGGGAAGGGAAGGGAAGGGAAGGGAAGGGAAGGGAAGGGAAGGGAAGGGAAGGGAAGGGAAGGGAAGGGAGGGAAGGGAAGGGAAGGGAAGGGAAGGGAAGGCAAGGGAAGGGAAGACCAAGGAAGGTCAGGGATGGGAAGGGAATGGGAAGTAGGGGAAATTCAGGGAAGGGAAGGGAAGGTCAGGGAAGATCAAGGAAGGTCAGGTAAGTTCAAGGAAGGTCAGGGAAGCTCAAGGAAGGTCAGTGACGGGAAGGGAAGGGAAGGGAAGGGAAGGGAAGGGAAGGGAAGGGAAGGGAAGGGAAGGGAAGGGAAGGGAAGGGAAGGGAAGGGAAGGGAAGGGAAGGGAAGGGAAGGGAAGGGAAGGGAAGGGAAGGGAAGGGAAGGGAAGGGAAGGGAAGGGAAGGGAAAATCAAGGAAGGTCAGGTAAGGTCAAGGAAGGTCAGGGAAGGTCAAGGAATGTCAGGTAAGGTCAAGGAAGGTCAGTGACAGGAAGGTCAGGGAGGTCGGGAAAGGTCGGGGAAGGCAAGATCAGGGAAGGGAAGGGAAGGGAAGGTCAGGGAAGGTCAAGGAAGGTCAGTGACGGGAAGGTCAGGGAAGGTCGGGGAAGTTCGGGGAAGGTCGGTGAAGGTCAGGGAAGGGAAGGGAAGGTCAGGTAAGGTCAAGGAAGGTCAGGGAAGGTCAAAGAAGGTCAGTGACAGGAAGGTCGGGGAAGGTCGGGGAAGGGAAGGGAAGGTCGGGGAAGGTCAGGGAAGGGAAGGGAAGGGAAGGGAAGGGAAGGGAAGGGAAGGGAAGGGAAGGGAAGGGAAGGGAAGGGAAGGTCAAGGAAGGGCAGTGACGGCAAGGTCTGGGAAGGGTGGGGAAGGGAAGGGAAGGGAAGGGAAGGGAAGGGAAGGGAAGGGAAGGGAAGGGAAGGGAAGGGACGGGAAGGGAAGGGAAGGGAAGGGAAGGGAAGGGAAGGGAAGGGAAGGGAAGGGAAGGGAAGGGAAGGGAAGGGAAGGGAAGGGAAATCAGGGAAGGTCAGGGAATGGAAGGTCGGGGAAGGTCAGGGAAGGCAAGGTCAGGGAAGGTCAAGGAAGGTCATGTAAGGCAAGGTTAAGGAAGGTCAGGTAAGGTCAAGGAAGTTCAGGTAAGGTCAAGGAATGTCGGGGAAGTTCGGAAAAGGTCGGGGAAGGTTAGGGAAGGTCAAGGAACATCAAGGAAGGTCAGGTAAGGTCAAGGAAGGTCAGTGACGGGAAGCTCAGGGAAGGTCGGGGAAGTTCGGAAAACGTCGGGGAATGTCACGGAAGGGAAGGGAAGGGAAATCAGGGAAGGTGGAATGGAAGGTCGGGGAAGGTCAGGGAAGGCAAGGTCAGGGAAGGTCAAGGAAGGTCATGTAAGGTAAGGTCAAGGAACGTCAGGTAAGGTCAAGGAAGGTCAGGTAAGGTCAAGGAAGGTCAGTGACGGGAAGGTCAGGGAGGTCGGGGAAGTTCGGAAAAGGCCGGGGAAGGTCAGGGAAGGGAAGGGAAATCAGGGAAGGTCGGGGAAGGTCAGGGAAGGCCAGGTCAGGGAAGGTCAGAAAAGCTCAAGGAAGGCCAAGCAAGGTCAGGTAAGGTCAAGGAAGGTCAGGTAAGGTCAAGGAAGGTCAGTGACGGGAAGGTCAGGGAAGGTCGGGGAAGGTCAGGGACGGGAAGGGAAGGGACGGGAAGGGAAGGGAAGGGAAGGGAAGGGAAGGGAAGGGAAGGGAAGGGAAGGGAAGGGAAGGGAAGGGAAGGGAAGGGAAGGGAAGGGAAGGGAAGGGAAGGGAAGGGAAGGTTGGGGAAGGGAAGGGAAGGGAAGGGAAGGGAAGGGAAGGGAGGAAAGTCAGGGAAGGGAAGGGAAGGTCAGGGAAAGTCAAGGAAGGTCAGTGACAGGAAGGTCAGGGAAGGTCGGGGAAGGTCAGGGAAGGCAAAATCAGGGAAGGGAAGGGAAGGTCAGGGAAGGCAAGGTCAGGGAACATCAAGGAACGTCAGGGAAGCTCAAGGAAGGTCAGTGACGGGAAGGTTGGGGAAGGTTGGGGAAGGGAAGGGAAGGTCGGGGAAGGTCAGGGAAGGGATGGGAAGGGAAGGGAAGGGAAGGGAAGGGAAGGGAAGGGAAGGGAAGGGAAGGGAAGGGAAGGGAAGGGAAGGGAAGGGAAGGGAAGGGAAGGGAAGGGAAGGGAAGGGAAGGGAAGGGAAGGGAAGGGAAGGGAAGGGAAAGTCAAGGAAGGTCAGTGACAGGAAGGTCAGGGAAGGTCGGGGAAGGTCAGGGAAGGCAAGATCAGGGAAGTGAAGGGAAGGGAAGGTCAGGGAAGGTTGGGGAAGTTCGGGGAAGGTCGGGGAAGGTCAGGGAAGGGAAGGGAAGGTGAAGGAAGGTCAAGGAAGGTCAGGTAAGGTCAAGGAAGGTCAGGGAAGGTCAAGGAAGGTCAGTGACAGGAAGGTCGGGGAAGGTCGGGGAAGGGAAGGGAAGGTCGGGGAAGGGAAGGGAAGGTCAGGGAAGGTCAGGGAAGGTCAGGGAAGGGAAGGGAAGGGAAGGGAAGGGAAGGGAAGGGAAGGGAAGAGAAGGGAAGGGAAGGGAAGGGAAGGGAAGGGAAGGGAAGGGAAGGGAAGGGAAGGGAAGGGAAGGGAAGGGAAGGGAAGGGAAGGGAAGGGAAGGGAAGGGAAGGGAAGGGAAGGGAAGGGAAGGGAAGGTCAAGGAAGAGCAGTGACGGGAAGGTCTGGGAAGGTTGGGGAAGGGAAGGGAAGGTTGGGGAAGGGAAGGGAAGGGAAGGGAAGGGAAGGGAAGGGAAGGGAAGGGAAGGGAAGGGAAGGGAAGGGAAGGGAAGGTCAAGGAAGGTCAAGGAAGGTCGGGGAAGTTCGGAAAAGGTCGGGGAAGATCAGGGAAGGTCAATGAACGTCAAGGAAGGTCAGGTAAGGTCAAGGAAGGTCAGTGACGGGAAGCTCAGGGAAGGTCGGGGAAGTTCGGAAAACATCGGGGAAGGTCAGGGAAGGGAAGGGAAGGGAAATCAGGGAAGGTCAGGGAATGGAAGGTCGGGGAAGGTCAAGGAAGGCAAGGTCAGGGAAGGTCAAGGAAGGTCATGTAAGATAAGGTCAAGGAACGTCAGGTAAGGTCAAGGAAGGTCAGGTAAGGTCAGGGAAGGTCAGTGACGGGAAGGTCAGGGAGGTCGGGGAATTTCGGAAAAGGTCGGGGAAGGTCAGGGAAGGGAAGGGAAATAAGGGAAGGTCGGGGAAGGTCAAGGAAGGCAAGGTCAGGGAAGGTCAGGAAAGGTCAAGAAAGGCCAAGGAAGGTCAGGTAAGGTCAAGGAAGGTCAGGTAAGGTCAAGGAAGGTCAGTGACGGGAAGGTCAGGGAAGGTCGGGGAAGGTCAGGGACGGGAAGGGAAGGGAAGGGAAGGGAAGGGAAGGGAAGGGAAGGGAAGGGAAGGGAAGGGAAGGGAAGGGAAGGGAAGGGAAGGGAAGGGAAGGGAAGGGAAGGGAAGGGAAGGGAAGGGAAGGGAAGGGAAGGGAAGGGAAAGGAAGGTCAAGGAAGGGCAGTGACGGGAAGGTCTGGGAAGGTCGGGGAACGGAAGGGAAGGTTGGGGAAGGTCGGGAAAGGGAAGGGAAGGGAAGGGAAAGTCAGGGAAGGGAAGGTCAGTGAAGGTCAAGGAAGGTCAGGTAAGGTCAAGGAAGGTCAGGGAAGGTCAAGGAAGGTCAGGTAAGGTCAAGGAAGATCAGTGACAGGAAGGTCAGGGAAGGTCGGGGAAGGTCAGGGAAGGGAAGGGAAGGAAAGGGAAGGGAAGGGAAGGGAAGGGAAGGGAAGGGAAGGGAAGGGAAGGGAAGGGAAGGGAAGGGAAGGGAAGGGAAGGGAAGGGAAGGGAAGGGAAGGGAAGGGAAGGGAAGGGAAGGGAAGGGAAGGGAAGGGAAGGGAAGGGAAGGGAAGGGAAGGGAAGGGAAGGGAAGGGAAGGGAAGGGAAGGGAAGGGAAGGGAAGGGAAGGGAAGGGAAGGGAAGGGAAGGGAAGGGAAGGGAAGGGAAGGGAAGGGAAAGTCAAGGAAGGTCAGTGACAGGAAGGTCAGGGAAGGTCGGGGAAGGTCAGGGAAGGCAAGATCAGGGAAGTGAAGGGAAGGGAAGGTCAGGGAAGGTCGGGGAAGTTCGGGGAAGGTCGGGGAAGGTCAGGGAAGGGAAGGGAAGGTGAAGGAAGGTCAAGGAAGGTCAGGTAAGGTCAAGGAAGGTCAGGGAAGGTCAAGGAAGGTCAGTGACAGGAAGGTCGGGGAAGGTCGGGGAAGGGAAGAGAAGGTCGGGGAAGGGAAGGGAAGGTCAGGGAAGGTCAGGGAAGGTCAGGGAAGGTCAGGGAAGGTCAGGGAAGGGAAGGGAAGAGAAGGGAAGGGAAGGGAAGGGAAGGGAAGGGAAGGGAAGGGAAGGGAAGGGAAGGGAAGGGAAGGGAAGGGAAGGGAAGGGAAGGGAAGGGAAGGGAAGGGAAGGGAAGGGAAGGGAAGGGAAGGGAAGGGAAGGGAAGGGAAGGGAAGGGAAGGGAAGGTCAAGGAAGAGCAGTGACGGGAAGGTCTGGGAAGGTTGGGGAAGGGAAGGGAAGGTTGGGGAAGTGAAGGGAAGGGAAGGGAAGGGAAGGGAAGGGAAGGGAAGGGAAGGGAAGGGAAGGGAAGGGAAGGGAAGGGAAGGGAAGGGAAGGGAAGGGAAGGGAAGGGAAGGGAAGGGAAGAGAAGGGAAGGGAAGGGAAGGGAAGGGAAGGTCAAGGAAGGTCAGGTAAGGTCAAGGAAGGTCGGGGAAGTTCGGAAAAGGTCGGGGAAGATCAGGGAAGGTCAATGAACGTCAAGGAAGGTCAGGTAAGGTCAAGGAAGGTCAGTGACGGGAAGCTCAGGGAAGGTCGGGGAAGTTCGGAAAACATCGGGGAAGGTCAGGGAAGGGAATGGAAGGGAAATCAGGGAAGGTCAGGGAATGGAAGGTCGGGGAAGGTCAAGGAAGGCAAGGTCAGGGAAGGTCAAGGAAGGTCATGTAAGATAAGGTCAAGGAACGTCAGGTAAGGTCAAGGAAGGTCAGGTAAGGTCAAGGAAGGTCACTGACGGGAAGGTCAGGGAGGTCGGGGTAGTTCGGAATAGGTCGGGGAAGGTTAGGGAAGGGAAGGGAAATCAGGGAAGGTCGGGGAAGGTCAGGGAAGGCAAGGTCAGGGAAGGTCAGGAAAGGTCAAGGAAGGTCAAGGAAGGTCAGGTAAGGTCAGGGAAGGTCAGTGACGGGAAGGTCAGGGAGGTCGGGGAAGTTCGGAAAAGGTCGGGGAAGGTCAGGGAAGGGAAGGGAAATAAGGGAAGGTCGGGGAAGGTCAGGGAAGGCAAGGTCACGGAAGGTCAGGAAAGGTCAAGGAAGGCCAAGGAAGGTCAGGTAAGGTCAAGGAAGGTCAGGTAAGGTCAAGGAAGGTCAGTGACGGGAAGGTCAGGGAAGGTCGGGGAAGGTCAGGGACGGGAAGGGAAGGGAAGGGAAGGGAAGGGAAGGGAAGGGAAGGGAAGGGAAGGGAAGGGAAGGGAAGGGAAGGGAAGGGAAGGGAAGGGAAGGGAAGGGAAGGGAAGGGAAGGGAAGGGAAGGGAAGGGCAGTGACGGGAAGGTCTGGGAAGGTCGGGGAACGGAAGGGAAGGTTGGGGAAGGTCGGGAAAGGGAAGGGAAGGGAAGGGAAGGGAAGGGAAAGTCAGGGAAGGGAAGGTCAGGGAAGGTCAAGGAAGGTCAGGTAAGGTCAAGGAAGGTCAGGTAAGGTCAAGGAAGGTCAGGGAAGTTCAAGGAAGGTCAGTGACAGGAAGGTCAGGGAAGGTCGGGGAAGGTCAGGGAAGGCAAGATCAGGGAAGGGAAGGGAAGGGAAGGTCAGGGAAGGGAAGGGAATGGAAAGTCGGGGAAAGTCAGGGAAGGTAAGGTCAGGTAAGGTCAAGGAAGGTCAAGGAAGGTCAGGTAAGGTCAAGGAAGGTCAGGGAAGGTCAAGGAAGGTCAGTGACAGGAAGGTCGGGGAAGGTCGGGGAAGGGAAGGGAAGGTCGGCGAAGGTTAGGGAAGGGAAGGGAAGGGAAGGGAAGGGAAGGGAAGGGAAGGGAAGGGAAGGGAAGGGAAGGGAAGGGAAGGGAAGGGAAGGGAAGGGAAGGGAAGGGAAGGGAAGGGAAGGGAAATCAGGGAAAGTCAGGGAATGGAAGGTCAGGGAAGGCAAGGTCAGGGAAGGTCAAGGAAGGTCATGTAAGGTAAGGTCAAGGAAGGTCAGGTAAGGTCAAGGAAGGTCAGGTAAGGTCAAGGAAGGTCAGTGACGGGAAGGACAGGGAAGGTCGGGGAAGGTCAGGGAAGGGAAGGGAAGGCAAGGGAAGGGAAGGGAAGGGAAGGGAAGACCAAGGAAGGTCAGGAAGGGAAGGGAATGGGAAGTCGGGGAAATTCAGGGAAGGGAAGGGAAGGTCAGGGAAGGTCAAGGAAGGTCAGGGAAGGTCAAGGAAGGTCAGGGAAGCTCAAGGAAGGTCAATGACGGGAAGGGACGGGAAGGGAAGGGAAGGGAAGGGAAGGGAAGGGAAGGGAAGGGAAGGGAAGGGAAGGGAAGGGAAGGGAAGGGAAGGGAAGGGAAGGGAAGGGAAGGGAAGGGAAGGGAAGGGAAGGGAAGGGAAGGGAAGGGAAGGGAAGGGAAGGTCGGGGAAGGGAAGGGAAGGTCGGCGAAGTTTAGGGAAGGGAAGGGAAGGGAAGGGAAGGGAAGGGAAGGGAAGGGAAGGGAAGGGAAGGGAAGGGAAGGGAAGGGAAGGGAAGGGAAGGGAAGGGAAGGGAAGGGAAGGGAAGGTCAAGGAAGGGCAGTGACGGAAAGGTCTGGGAAGGTCGGGGAAGGGAAGGGAAGGTCGGGGAAGGTCAGGGAAGGGAAGGTTGGGGAAGGGAAGGGAAGGGAAGGGAAGGGAAGGGAAGGGAAGGGAAGGGAAGGGAAGGGAAGGGAAGGGAAGGGAAGGGAAGGGAAGGGAAGGGAAGGGAAGGGAAGGGAAGGGAAGGGAAGGGAAGGGAAGGGAAGGTCAAGGAAGGGCAGTGACGGAAAGGTCTGGGAAGGTCGGGGAAGGGAAGGGAAGGTCGGGGAAGGTCAGGGAAGGGAAGGTTGGGGAAGGGAAGGGAAGGGAAGGGAAGGGAAGGGAAGGGAAGGGAAGGGAAAGTCAGGGAAGGGAAGGTCAGGGAAGGTCAAGGAAGGTCAGGTAAGGTCAAGGAAGGTCAGGTAAGGTCAAGGAAGGTCAGGGAAGTTCAAGGAAGGTCAGTGACAGGAAGGTCAGGGAAGGTCGGGGAAGGTCAGGGAAGGCAAGATCAGGGAAGGGAAGGGAAGGGAAGGTCAGGGAAGGGAAGGGAATGGAAAGTCGGGGAAAGTCAGGGAAGGTAAGGTCAGGTAAGGTCAAGGAAGGTCAAGGAAGGTCAGGTAAGGTCAAGGAAGGTCAGGGAAGGTCAAGGAAGGTCAGTGACAGGAAGGTCGGGGAAGGTCGGGGAAGGGAAGGGAAGGTCGGCGAAGGTTAGGGAAGGGAAGGGAAGGGAAGGGAAGGGAAGGGAAGGGAAGGGAAGGGAAGGGAAGGGAAGGGAAGGGAAGGGAAGGGAAGGGAAGGGAAGGGAAGGGAAATCAGGGAAAGTCAGGGAATGGAAGGTCAGGGAAGGCAAGGTCAGGGAAGGTCAAGGAAGGTCATGTAAGGTAAGGTCAAGGAAGGTCAGGTAAGGTCAAGGAAGGTCAGGTAAGGTCAAGGAAGGTCAGTGACGGGAAGGACAGGGAAGGTCGGGGAAGGTCAGGGAAGGGAAGGGAAGGCAAGGGAAGGGAAGGGAAGGGAAGGGAAGACCAAGGAAGGTCAGGAAGGGAAGGGAATGGGAAGTCGGGGAAATTCAGGGAAGGGAAGGGAAGGTCAGGGAAGGTCAAGGAAGGTCAGGGAAGGTCAAGGAAGGTCAGGGAAGCTCAAGGAAGGTCAATGACGGGAAGGGACGGGAAGGGACGGGAAGGGAAGGGAAGGGAAGGGAAGGGAAGGGAAGGGAAGGGAAGGGAAGGGAAGGGAAGGGAAGGGAAGGGAAGGGAAGGGAAGGGAAGGGAAGGGAAGGGAAGGGAAGGGAAGGGAAGGGAAGGGAAGGGAAGGTCGGGGAAGGGAAGGGAAGGTCGGCGAAGTTTAGGGAAGGGAAGGGAAGGGAAGGGAAGGGAAGGGAAGGGAAGGGAAGGGAAGGGAAGGGAAGGGAAGGGAAGGGAAGGGAAGGGAAGGGAAGGGAAGGGAAGGGAAGGGAAGGGAAGGGAAGGGAAGGTCAAGGAAGGGCAGTGACGGAAAGGTCTGGGAAGGTCGGGGAAGGGAAGGGAAGGTCGGGGAAGGTCAGGGAAGGGAAGGTTGGGGAAGGGAAGGGAAGGGAAGGGAAGGGAAGGGAAGGGAAGGGAAGGGAAGGGAAGGGAAGGGAAGGGAAGGGAAGGGAAGGGAAGGGAAGGGAAGGGAAGGGAAGGGAAGGGAAGGGAAGGGAAGGGAAGGGAAGGGAAGGTCAAGGAAGGGCAGTGACGGAAAGGTCTGGGAAGGTCGGGGAAGGGAAGGGAAGGTCGGGGAAGGTCAGGGAAGGGAAGGTTGGGGAAGGGAAGGGAAGGGAAGGGAAGGGAAGGGAAGGGAAGGGAAGGGAAGGGAAGGGAAGGGAAGGGAAGGGAAGGGAAGGGAAGGGAAGGGAAGGGAAGGGAAGGGAAGGGAAGGGAAGGGAAGGAAAGGGAAGGGAAGGGAAGGGAAGGGAAGGGAAGGGAAGGAAAGGGAAATCAGGGAAGGTCAGGGAATGGAAGGTCAGGGAAGGCAAGGTCAGGGAAGGTCAACGAAGGTCATGTAAGGTAAGGTTAAGGAAGGTCAGGTAAGATCAAGAAAGGTCAGGTAAGGTCAAGGAACGTCAGTGACGGGAAGGTCAGGGAAGGTCGGGGAAGGTCAGGGAAGGGAAGGGAAGGGAAGGGAAGGGAAGGGAAGGGAAGGGAAGGGAAGGGAAGGGAAGGGAAGGGAAGACCAAGGAAGGTCAGGGAAGGGAAGCGAATGCGAAGTCGGGGAAATTCAGGGAAGGGAAGGGAAGGTCAGGGAAGGTCAAGGAAGGTCAGGTAAGGTAAGGTCAAGGAAGGTCAGGTAAGGTCAAGGAAGGTCAGGTAAGGTCAAGGAAGGTCAGTGACGGGAAGGTCAGGGAAGGTCGGGGAGGGTCAGGGAAGGGAAGGGAAGGGAATGGAAGGGAAGGGAAGGGAAGGGAAGGGAAGGGAAGGGAAGGGAAGGGAAGGGAAGGGAAGGGAAGGGAAGGGAAGGGAAGGGAAGACCAAGGAAGGTCAGGGATGGGAAGGGAATGGGAAGTAGGGGAAATTCAGGGAAGGGAAGGGAAGGTCAGGGAAGATCAAGGAAGGTCAGGTAAGTTCAAGGAAGGTCAGGGAAGCTCAAGGAAGGTCAGTGACGGGAAGGGAAGGGAAGGGAAGGGAAGGGAAGGGAAGGGAAGGGAAGGGAAGGGAAGGGAAGGGAAGGGAAGGGAAGGGAAGGGAAGGGAAGGGAAGGGAAGGGAAGGGAAGGGAAGGGAAGGGAAGGGAAGGGAAGGGAAGGGAAGGTCGGCGAAGTTTAGGGAAGGGAAGGGGAGGGAAGGGAAGGGAAGGGAAGGGAAGGGAAGGGAAGGGAAGGGAAGGGAAGGGAAGGGAAGGGAAGGGAAGGGAAGGGAAGGGAAGGGAAGGGAAGGGAAGGGAAGGGAAGGGAAGGGAAGGGAAGGGAAGGGAAAGGAAGGGCAGTGACGGGAAGGTCTGGGAAGGTCGGGGAACGGAAGGGAAGGTTGGGGAAGGTCGGGAAAGGGAAGGGAAAGGAAGGGAAGGGAAAGTCAGGGAAGGGAAGGTCAGGGAAGGTCAAGGAAGGTCAGGTAAGGTCAAGGAAGGTCAGGTAAGGTCAAGGAAGGTCAGGGAAGGTCAAGGAAGGTCAGTGACAGGAAGGTCAGGGAAGGTCGGGGAAGGTCAGGGAAGGCAAGATCAGGAAAGGGAAGGGAAGGGAAGGTCAGGGAAGGGAAGGGAATGGAAAGTCGGGGAAAGTCAGGGAAGGTAAGGTCAGGTAAGGTCAAGGAAGGTCAAGGAAGGTCAGGTAAGGTCAAGGAAGGTCAGGGAAGGTCAAGGAAGGTCAGTGACAGGAAGGTCGGGGAAAGTCGGGGAAGGGAAGGGAAGGTCGGCGAAGGTAGGAAGGGAAGGGAAGGGAAGGGAAGGGAAGGGAAGGGAAGGGAAGGGAAGGGAAGGGAAGGGAAGGGAAGGGAAGGGAAATCAGGGAAAGTCAGGGAATGGAAGGTCAGGGAAGGCAAGGTCGGGGAAGGTCAAGGAAGGTCATGTAAGGTAAGGTCAAGGAAGGTCAGGTAAGGTCAAGGAAGGTCAGGTAAGGTCAAGGAAGGTCAGTGACGGGAAGGACAGGGAAGGTCGGGGAAGGTCAGGGAAGGGAAGGGAAGGCAAGGGAAGGGAAGGGAAGGGAAGGGAAGACCAAGGAAGGTCAGGAAGGGAAGGGAATGGGAAGTCGGGGAAATTCAGGGAAGGGAAGGGAAGGTCAGGGAAGGTCAAGGAAGGTCAGGGAAGGTCAAGGAAGGTCAGGGAAGCTCAAGGAAGGTCAATGACGGGAAGGGAAGGGAAGGGAAGGGAAGGGAAGGGAAGGGAAGGGAAGGGAAGGGAAGGGAAGGGAAGGGAAGGGAAGGGAAGGGAAGGGAAGGGAAGGGAAGGGAAGGGAAGGGAAGGGAAGGGAAGGGAAGGGAAGGGAGGGAAGGTCGGGGAAGGGAAGGGAAGGTCGGCGAAGTTTAGGGAAGGGAAGGGAAGGGAAGGGAAGGGAAGGGAAGGGAAGGGAAGGGAAGGGAAGGGAAGGGAAGGGAAGGGAAGGGAAGGGAAGGGAAGGGAAGGGAAGGGAAGGGAAGGGAAGGGAAGGTCAAGGAAGGGCAGTGACGGAAAGGTCTGGGAAGGTCGGGGAAGGGAAGGGAAGGTCGGGGAAGGTCAGGGAAGGGAAGGTTGGGGAAGGGAAGGGAAGGGAAGGGAAGGGAAGGGAAGGGAAGGGAAGGGAAGGGAAGGGAAGGGAAGGGAAGGGAAGGGAAGGGAAGGGAAGGGAAGGGAAGGGAAGGGAAGGGAAGGAAAGGGAAATCAGGGAAGGTCAGGGAATGGAAGGTCAGGAAGGCAAGGTCAGGGAAGGTCAACGAAGGTCATGTAAGGTAAGGTTAAGGAAGGTCAGGTAAGATCAAGAAAGGTCAGGTAAGGTCAAGGAACGTCAGTGACGGGAAGGTCAGGGAAGGTCGGGGAAGGTCAGGGAAGGGAAGGGAAGGGAAGGGAAGGGAAGGGAAGGGAAGGGAAGGGAAGGGAAGACCAAGGAAGGTCAGGGAAGGGAAGCGAATGCGAAGTCGGGGAAATTCAGGGAAGGGAAGGGAAGGTCAGGGAAGGTCAAGGAAGGTCAGGTAAGGTAAGGTGAAGGAAGGTCAGGTAAGGTCAAGGAAGGTCAGGTAAGGTCAAGGAAGGTCAGTGACGGGAAGGTCAGGGAAGGTCGGGGAGGGTCAGGAAGGGAAGGGAAGGGAAGGGAAGGGAAGGGAAGGGAAGGGAAGGGGAAGGGAAGGGAAGGGAAGGGAAGGGAAGGGAAGGGAAGGGAAGACCAAGGAAGGTCAGGGATGGGAAGGGAATGGGAAGTAGGGGAAATTCAGGGAAGGGAAGGGAAGGTCAGGGAAGATCAAGGAAGGTCAGGTAAGTTCAAGGAAGGTCAGGGAAGCTCAAGGAAGGTCAGTGACGGGAAGGGAAGGGAAGGGAAGGGAAGGGAAGGGAAGGGAAGGGAAGGGAAGGGAAGGGAAGGAAGGGAAGGGAAGGGAAGGGAAGGGAAGGGAAGGGAAGGGAAGGGAAGGGAAGGGAAGGGAAGGGAAGGGAAGGGAAGGGAAAGTCAGGGAAGGGAAGGGAAGGTCAGGGAAAATCAAGGAAGGTCAGGTAAGGTCAAGGAAGGTCAGGGAAGGTCAAGGAATGTCAGGTAAGGTCAAGGAAGGTCAGTGACAGGAAGGTCAGGGAGGTCGGGAAAGGTCGGGGAAGGCAAGATCAGGGAAGGGAAGGGAAGGGAAGGTCAGGGAAGGTCAAGGAAGGTCAGTGACGGGAAGGTCAGGGAAGGTCGGGGAAGTTCGGGGAAGGTCGGTGAAGGTCAGGGAAGGGAAGGGAAGTTCAGGTAAGGTCAAGGAAGGTCAGGGAAGGTCAAAGAAGGTCAGTGACAGGAAGGTCGGGGAAGGTCGGGGAAGGGAAGGGAAGGTCGGGGAAGGTCAGGGGAAGGGAAGGGAAGGGAAGGGAAGGGAAGGGAAGGGAAGGGAAGGGAAGGGAAGGGAAGGGAAGGGAAGGGAAGGGAAGGTCAAGGAAGGGCAGTGATGGCAAGGTCTGGGAAGGGTGGGGAAGGGAAGGGAAGGGAAGGGAAGGGAAGGGAAGGGAAGGGAAGGGAAGGGAAGGGAAGGGAAGGGAAGGGAAGGGAAGGGAAGGGAAGGGAAGGGAAGGGAAGGGAAGGGAAATCAGGGAAGGTCAGGGAATGGAAGGTCGGGGAAGGTCAGGGAAGGCAAGGTCAGGGAAGGTCAAGGAAGGTCATGTAAGGCAAGGTTAAGGAAGGTCAGGTAAGGTCAAGGAAGTTCAGGTAAGGTCAAGGAAAGTCGGGGAAGTTCGGAAAAGGTCGGGGAAGGTTAGGGAAGGTCAAGGAACATCAAGGAAGGTCAGGTAAGGTCAAGGAAGGTCAGTGACGGGAAGCTCAGGGAAGGTCGGGGAAGTTCGGAAAACGTCGGGGAATGTCACGGAAGGGAAGGGAAGGGAAATCAGGGAAGGTCAGGGAATGGAAGGTCGGGGAAGGTCAGGGAAGGCAAGGTCAGGGAAGGTCAAGGAAGGTCATGTAAGGTAAGGTCAAGGAACGTCAGGTAAGGTCAAGGAAGGTCAGGTAAGGTCAAGGAAGGTCAGTGACGGGAAGGTCAGGGAGGTCGGGGAAGTTCGGAAAAGGCCGGGGAAGGTCAGGGAAGGGAAGGGAAATCAGGGAAGGTCGGGGAAGGGTCAGGGAAGGCCAGGTCAGGGAAGGTCAGAAAAGCTTCAAGGAAGGCCAAGCAAGGTCAGGTAAGGTCAAGGAAGGTCAGGTAAGGTCAAGGAAAGTCAGTGACGGGAAGGTCAGGGAAGGTCGGGGAAGGGAAGGTCGGGGAAGGGAAGGGAAGGGAGGGAAGGGAAGGGAAGGGAAGGGAAGGGAAGGGAAGGGAAGGGAAGGGAAGGGAAGGAAGGGAAGGGAAGGGAAGGGAAGGGAAGGGAAGGGAAGGGAAGGGAAGGGAAGGGAAGGGAAGGGAAGGGAAGGGAAGGGAAGGGAAGGGAAGGGAAGGGAAGGGAAAGTCAGGGAAGGGAAGGGAAGGTCAGGGAAAGTCAAGGAAGGTCAGTGACAGGAAGGTCAGGGAAGGTCGGGGAAGGTCAGGGAAGGCAAAATCAGGGAAGGGAAGGGAAGGGAAGGTCAGGGAAGGCAAGGTCAGGGAAGGTCAAGGAAGGTCAGGGAAGCTCAAGGAAGGTCAGTGACGGGAAGGTTGGGGAAGGTTGGGGAAGGGAAGGGAAGGTCGGGGAAGGTCAGGGAAGGGATGGGAAGGGAAGGGAAGGGAAGGGAAGGGAAGGGAAGGGAAGGGAAGGTCAAGGAAGGGCAGTGACGGCAACGTCGGGGAAGGTCGGGGAAGGTCGGGGAAGGGAAGGGAAGGGAAGGGAAGGGAAGGGAAGGGAAGGGAAGGGAAGGGAAGGGAAGGGAAGGGAAGGGAAGGGAAGGGAAGGGAAGGGAAGGGAAGGGAAGGGAAGGGAAGGGAAGGGAAGGGAAGATCAGGGAAGGTCAATGAACGTCAAGGAAGGTCAGGTAAGGTCAGTGACAGGAAGGTCAGGGAAGGTCGGGGAAGGTCAGGGAAGGCAAGATCAGGGAAGTGAAGGGAAGGGAAGGTCAGGGAAGGTCAAGGATGGTCAGTGACGGGAAGGTCAGGGAAGGTCGGGGAAGTTCGGGGAAGGTCGGGGAAGGTCAGGGAAGGGAAGGGAAGGTCAAGGAAGGTCAAGGAAGGTCAGGTAATGTCAAGGAAGGTCAGGGAAGGTCAAGGAAGGTCAGTGACAGGAAGGTCGGGGAAGGGAAGGGAAGGTTGGGGAAGGGAAGGGAAGGTCAGGGAAGGTCAGGGAAGGTCAGGGAAGGGAAGGGAAGGGAAGGGAAGGGAAGGGAGGAAGAGAAGGGAAGGGAAGGGAAGGGAAGGGAAGGGAAGGGAAGGGAAGGGAAGGGAAGGGAAGGGAAGGGAAGGGAAGGGAAGGGAAGGGAAGGGAAGGGAAGGGAAGGGAAGGGAAGGGAAGGGAAGGGAAGGGAAGGTCAAGGAAGAGCAGTGACGGCAAGGTCTGGGAAGGTTGGGGAAGGGAAGGGAAGGTTGGGGAAGGGAAGGGAAGGGAAGGGAAGGGAAGGGAAGGGAAGGGAAGGGAAGGGAAGGAAAGGGAAGGGAAGGGAAGGGAAGGGAAGGGAAGGGAAGGGAAGGGAAAGGAAGGGAAGGGAAGGGAAGGGAAGGTTAAGGAAGGTCAGGTAAGGTCAAGGAAGGTCAGGTAAGGTCAAGGAAGGTCGGGGAAGTTCGGAAAAGTTCGGGGAAGATCAGGGAAGGTCAATGAACGTCAAGGAAGGTCAGGTAAGGTCAAGGAAGGTCAGTGACGGGAAGCTCAGGGAAGGTCGGGGAAGTTCGGAAAACATCGGGGAAGGTCAGGGAAGGGAAGGGAAGGGAAATCAGGGAAGGTCAGGGAATGGAAGGTCGGGGAAGGTCAAGGAAGGCAAGGTCAGGGAAGGTCAAGGAAGGTCATGTAAGATAAGGTCAAGGAACGTCAGGTAAGGTCAAGGAAGGTCAGGTAAGGTCAAGGAAGGTCACTGACGGGAAGGTCAGGGAGGTCGGGGTAGTTCGGAAAAGGTCGGGGAAGGTCAGGGAAGGGAAGGGAAATCAGGGAAGGTCGGGGAAGGTCAGGGAAGGCAAGGTCAGGGAAGGTCAGGAAAGGTCAAGGAAGGTCAAGGAAGGTCAGGTAAGGTCAGGGAAGGTCAGTGACGGGAAGGTCAGGGAGGTCGGGGAAGTTCGGAAAAGGTCGGGGAAGGTCAGGGAAGGGAAGGGAAATAAGGGAAGGTAGGGGAAGGTCAGGGAAGGCAAGGTCAGGGAAGGTCAGGAAAGGTCAAGGAAGGCCAAGGAAGGTCAGGTAAGGTCAAGGAAGGTCAGGTAAGGTCAAGGAAGGTCAGTGACGGGAAGGTCAGGGAAGGTCGGGGAAGGTCAGGGACGGGAAGGGAAGGGACGGGAAGGGAAGGGAAGGGAAGGGAAGGGAAGGGAAGGGAAGGGAAGGGAAGGGAAGGGAAGGGAAGGGAAGGGAAGGGAAGGGAAGGGAAGGGAAGGGAAAGGAAGGTCAAGGAAGGGCAGTGACGGGAAAGTCTGGGAAGGTCGGGGAACGGAAGGGAAGGTTGGGGAAGGTCGGGAGAAGGGAAGGGAAGGGAAGGGAAAGTCAGGGAAGGGAAGGTCAGTGAAGTTCAAGGAAGGTCAGGTAAGGTCAAGGAAGGTCAGGGAATGTCAAGGAAGGTCAGGGAAGGTCAAGGAAGGTCAGTGACAGGAAGGTCGGGGAAGGTCGGGGAAGGTCAGGGAAGGCAAGATCAGGGAAGGGAAGGGAAGGGAAGGGAAGGGAAGGAAGGGAAGGGAAGGGAAGGGAAGGGAAGGGAAGGGAAGGGAAGGGAAGGGAAGGGAAGGGAAGGGAAGGGAAGGGAAGGGAAGGGAAGGGAAGGGAAGGGAAGGGAAGGTCAGGGAAGGCAAGGTCAGGGAAGGTCAAGGAAGGTCATGTAAGGTAAGGTCAAGGAAGGTCAGGTAAGGTCAAGGAAGGTCAGGTAAGGTCAAGGAAGGTCAGTGACGGGAAGGTCAGGGAAGGTCGGGGAAGGTCAGGGAAGGGAAGGGAAGGCAAGGGAAGGGAAGGGAAGGGAAGGGAAGGGAAGGGAAGGGAAGGGAAGGGAAGGGAAGGGGAAGGGAAGGGAAGGGAAGGGAAGGGAAGGTCAAGGAACGGCAGTGACGGGAATGTCGGGAAAGGGAATGGAAGGGAAAGTCAGGGAAGGGAAGGTCAGGGAACGTCAAGGAAGGTCAGGGAAGGTCAAGGAAGGTCAGTGATAGGAAGGTCAGGAAAGGTCGGGGAAGGTCAGGGAAGGCAAGATCAGGGAAGGGAAGGGAAGGGAAGGGAAGGGAAGGTCAGGGAAGGGAAGGGAAGGGAATGGAAAGTCGGGGAAAGTCAGGGAAGGGAAGGTCAGGGAAGGTCAAGGAAGGTCAAGGAAGGTCAGGTAAGGTCAAGGAAGGTCAGGGAAGGTCAAGGAAGGTCAGTGACAGGAAGGTCGGTGCAGGTCGGGGAAGGGAAGGGAAGGTCGGCGAAGGTTAGGGAAGGGAAGGGAAGGGAAGGGAAGGGAAGGGAAGGGAAGGGAAGGGAAGGGAAGGGAAGGGAAGGGAAGGGAAGGGAAGGGAAGGTCAAGGAAGGGCAGTGACGGCAAGGTCTAGGAAGGTTGGGGAAGGGAAGGGAAGGGAAGGGAAGGGAAGGGAAGGGAAGGGAAGGGAAGGGAAGGGAAGGGAAGGGAAGGGAAGGGAAGGGAAGGGAAGGGAAGGGAAGGGAAGGGAAGGGAAATCAGGGAAGGTCAGGGAATGGAAGGTCGGGGAAGGTCAGGGAAGGCAAGGTCAGGGAAGGTCAAAGAAGGTCATGTAAGGCAAGGTCAAGGAAGGTCAGGTAAGGTCAAGGAAGGTCAGGTAAGGTCAAGGAAGGTCAGTGGCGAGAAGGTCGAGGAAGTTCGGAAAAGGTCGGGGAAGGTCAGGGAAGGTCAAGGAACGTCAAGGAAGGTCAGGTAAGGTCAAGGAAGGTCAGTGACGGGAAGCTCAGGGAAGGTCGGGGAAGTTCGGAAAACGTCGGGGAAGGTCAGGGAAGGGAAGGGAAGGGAAGGGAAATCAGGGAAGGTCAGGGAATGGAAGGTCGGGGAAGGTCAGGGAAGGCAAGGTCAGGGAAGGTCAAGGAAGGTCATGTAAGGTAAGGTCAAGGAACGTCAGGTAAGGTCAAGGAAGGTCAGGTAAGGTCAAGGAAGGTCAGTGACGGGAAGGTCAGGGAGGTCGGGGAAGTTCGGAAAAGGTCGGGGAAGGTCAGGGAAGGGAATGGAAGTGAAGGGAAATCAGGGAAGGTCAGGGAATGGAAGGCCGGGGAAGGTCAGGGAAGGCAAGGTCAGGGAAGGTCAGGGAAGGTCAAGGAAGGTCAGTGACGGGATGTTCGGGGAAGGGAAGTGAAGGTCGGGGAAGTTCGGGGAAGGTCGGGGAAGGTCGGGGAAGGGAAGGGAAGGGAATGGAAGGGAAGGGAAGGGAAGGGAAGGGAAGGGAAGGGAAGGGAAGGGGAAGGGAAGGGAAGGGAAGGGAAGGTCAAGGAAAGTCAAGGAAGGTCAGGTAAGGTCAAGGAAGGTCAGTGACGGGAAGGTAGGGGAAGGTCGGGGAAGGTCGGGGAAGAGAAGGAAGGGAAGGGAAGGGAAGGGAAGGGAAGGGAAGGGAAGGGAAGGGAAGGGAAGGGAAGGGAAGGGAAGGGAAGGGAAGGGAAGGGAAGGGAAGGGGAAGGGAAGGGAAGGGAAGGGAAGGGAAAGGAAGGTCAAGGAAGGGCAGTGACGGGAAGGTCGGAAAGGGAAGGGAAGGGAAGGGCAAGTCAGGGAAGGGAAGGTCAGGGAAGGTCAAGGAAGGTCAGGTAAGGTCAAGGAAGGTCAGGGAAGGTCAACGAAGGTCAGTGACAGGAAGGTCAGGGAAGGTCGGGGAAGGTCAGGGAAGGCAAGATCAGGGAAGGTCAAGGAAGGTCAAGGAAGGTCAGGTAAGGTCAAGGAAGGTCAGGGAAGGTCAAGGAAGGTCAGTGACAGGAAGGTCGGGGAAGTTCGGGGAAGGGAAGGGAAGGTCTGGGAAGGTCAGGGAAGGGAAGGGAAGGTTGGGGAAGGTTAGGGAAGGGAAGGGAAGGGAAGGGAAGGGAAGGGAAGGGAAGGGAAGGGAAGGGAAGGGAAGGGAAGGGAAGGGAATCAGGGAAGGTCAGGGAATGGAAGGTCAGGGAAGGCAAGGTCAGGGAAGGTCAAGGAAGGTCATGTAAGGTAAGGTCAAGGAAGGTCAGGTAAGGTCAAGGAAGGTCAGGTAAGGTCAAGGAAGGTCAGTGACGGGAAGGTCAGGGAAGGTCGGGGAACGTCAGGGAAGGGAAGGGAAGGGAAGGAAGGGAAGGGAAGGGAAGGGAAGGGAAGGGAAGGGAAGGGAAGGGAAGGGAAGACCAAGGAAGGTCAGGGATGGGAAGGTAATGGGAAGACGGGGAAATTCAGGGAAGGAAGGGAAGGTCAGGGAAGGTCAAGGAAGGTCAGGTAAGGTCAAGGAAGGTCAGGGAAGCTCAAGGAAGGTCAGTGACGGGAAGGGAAGGGAAGGGAAGGGAAGGGAAGGGAAGGGAAGGGAAGGGAAGGGAAGGGAAGGGAAGGGAAGGGAAGGGAAGGGAAGGGAAGGGAAGGGAAGGGAAGGGAAGGGAAGGGAAGGGAAGGGAAGGGAAGGGAAGGGAAAATCAAGGAAGGTCAGGTAAGGTCAAGGAAGGTCAGGGAAGGTCAAGGAATGTCAGGTAAGGTCAAGGAAGGTCAGTGACAGGAAGTTCAGGGAGGTCGGGAAAGGTCGGGGAAGGCAAGATCAGGGAAGGGAAGGGAAGGGAAGGTCAGGGAAGGTCAAGGAAGGTCAGTGACGGGAAGGTCAGGGAAGGTCGGGGAAGTTCGGGGAAGGTCGGGGAAGGTCAGGGAAGGGAAGGGAAGGTCAGGGAAGGTCAAGGAAGGTCAAGGAAGGTCAGGTAAGGTCAAGGAAGGTCAGGGAAGGTCAAGGAAGGTCAGTGACAGGAAGGTCGGGGAAGGTCGGGGAAGGGAAGGGAAGGTCGGGGAAGGGAAGGGAAGGGAATGGAAGGGAAGGGAAGGGAAGGGAAGGGAAGGGAAGGGAAGGGAAGGGAAGGGAAGGGAAGGGAAGGGAAGGTCAAGGAAGGGCAGTGACGGCAAGGTCTGGGAAGGTTGGGGAAGGGAAGGGAAGGGAAGGGAAGGGAAGGGAAGGGAAAGGGAAGGGAAGGGAAGGGAAGGGAAGGGAAGGGAAGGGAAGGGAAGGGAAATCAGGGAAGGTCAGGGAATGGAAGGTCGGGGAAGGTCAGGGAAGGCAAGGTCAGGGAAGGTCAAGGAAGGTCATGTAAGGCAAGGTTAAGGAAGGTCAGGTAAGGTCAAGGAAGGTCAGGTAAGGTCAAGGAAGGTCGGGGAAGTTCGGAAAAGTTCGGGGGAAGCTCAGGGAAGGTCAAGGAACGTCAAGGAAGGTCAGGTAAGGTCAAGGAAGGTCAGTGACGGGAAGCTCAGGGAAGGTCGGGGAAGTTCGGAAAACGTCGGGGAAGGTCACGGAAGGGAAGGGAAGGGAAATCAGGAAAGGTCAGGGAATGGAAGGTCGGGGAAGGTCAGGGAAGGCAAGGTCAGGGAAGGTCAAGGAAGGTCATGTAAGGTAAGGTCAAGGAACGTCAGGTAAGGTCAAGGAAGGTCAGGTAAGGTCAAGGAAGGTCAGTGACGGGAAGGTCAGGGAGGTCGGGGAAGTTCGGAAAAGGTCGGGGAAGGTCAGGGAAGGGAAGGGAAATCAGGGAAGGTCGGGGAAGGTCAGGGAAGGCAGGGTCAGGGAAGGTCAGGAAAGGTCAAGGAAGGTCAAGGAAGGTCAGGTAAGGTCAAGGAAGGTCAGTGACGGGAAGGTCAGGGAGGTCGGGGGAAGTTCGGAAAAGGTCGGGGAAGGTCAGGGAAGGGAAGGGAAATAAGGGAAGGTCGGGGAAGGTCAGGGAAGGCCAGGTCAGGGAAGGTCAGGAAAGGTTAAAGAAGGCCAAGGAAGGTCAGGTAAGGTCAAGGAAGGTCAGGTAAGGTCAAGGAAGGTCAGTGACGGGAAGGTCAGGGAAGGTCGGGGAAGGTCAGGGACGGGAAGGGAAGGGAAGGGAAGGGAAGGGAAGGGAAGGGAAGGGAAGGGAAGGGAAGGGAAGGAAGGGAAGGGAAGGGAAGGGAAGGGAAGGGAAGGGAAGGGAAGGTCAGGGAAGGGAAGGGAAGGGAAGGGAAGGGAAGGGAAGGGAAGGGAAAGTCAGGGAAGGGAAGGGAAGGTCAAGGAAGGTCAGGGAAGCTCAAGGAAGGTCAGTGACGGGAAGGTCGGGGAAGTTTGGGGAAGGGAAGGGAAGGTCGGGGAAGGTCAGGGAAGGGATGGGAAGGGAAGGGAAGGGAAGGGAAGGGAAGGGAAGGGAAGGTCAAGGAAGGGCAGTAACGGCAACGTCGGGGAAGGGAAGGGAAGGGAAGGGAAGGGAAGGGAAGGGAGGGAAGGGAAGGGAAGGGAAGGGAAGGGAAGGGAAGGGAAGGGAAGGGAAGGGAAGGGAAGGGAAGGGAAGGGAAGGGAAGGGAAGGGAAGGGAAGGGAAGGGAAGGGAATGTCAAGGAAGGTCAGTTAAGGTCAAGGAAGGTCAGGTAAGGTCAAGGAAGGTCAGTGACGGGAAGGTCAGGGAAGGTCGGGGAAGGTCGGGGAAGGTCGGGGAAGGTCAGGGAAGGGAAGGGAAGGGAAGGGAAGGGAAGGGAAGGGAAGGGAAGGGAAGGGAAGGGAAATCAGGGAAGGTCAGGGAATGGAAGGTCGGGGAAGGTCAAGGAAGGCAAGTTCAGGGAAGGTCAAGGAAGGTCATGTAAGGCAAGGTTAAGGAAGGTCAGGTAAGGTCAAGGAAGGTCAGGTAAGGTCAAGGAAGGTCAGGTAAGGTCAAGGAAGGTCGGGGAAGTTCGGAAAAGGTCGGGGAAGGTCAGGGAAGGTCAATGAACGTCAAGGAAGGTCAGGTAAGGTCAAGGAAGGTCAGTGACGGGAAGCTCAGGGAAGGTCGGGGAAGTTCGGAAAACGTCGGGGAAGGTCAGGGAAGGGAAGGGAAGGGAAATCAGGGAAGGTCAGGGAATGGAAGGTCGGGGAAGGTCAAGGAAGGCAAGGTCAGGGAAGGTCAAGGAAGGTCATGTAAGATAAGGTCAAGGAACGTCAGGTAAGGTCAAGGAAGGTCAGGTAAGGTCAAGGAAGGTCAGTGACGGGAAGGTCAGGGAGGTCGGCGAAGTTCGGAAAAGGTCGGGGAAGGTCAGGGAAGGGAAGGGAAATCAGGGAAGGTCGGGGAAGGTCAGGGAAGGCAAGGTCAGGGAAGGTCAGGAAAGGTCAAGGAAGGTCAAGGAAGTTCAGGTAAGGTCAAGGAAGGTCAGTGACGGGAAGGTCAGGGAGGTCGGGGAAGTTCGGAAAAGGTCGGGGAAGGTCAGGGAAGGGAAGGGAAATAAGGGAAGGTCGGGGAAGGTCAGGGAAGGTCAAGGAAGGCCAAGGAAGGTTAGGTAAGGTCAAGGAAGGTCAGGTAAGGTCAAGGAAGGTCAGTGACGGGAAGGTCAGGGAAGGTCGGGGAAGGTCAGGGAAGGGAAGGGAAGGGAAGGGAAGGGAAGGGAAGGAAGGGAAGGGAAGGGAAGGGAAGGGAAGGGAAGGGAAGGGAAGGGAAGGGAAGGGAAGGGAAGGGAAAGGAAGGTCAAGGAAGGGCAGTGACGGGAAGGTCTGGGAAGGTCGGGGAACGGAAGGGAAGGTTGGGGAAGGTCGGGAAAGGGAAGGGAAGGGAAGGGAAAGTCAGGGAAGGGAAGGTCAGTGAAGGTCAAGGAAGGTCAGGTAAGGTCAAGGAAGGTCAGGGAAGGTCAAGGAAGGTCAGGTAAGGTCAAGGAAGGTCAGTGACAGGAAGGTCAGGGAAGGTCGGGGAAGGTCAGGGAAGGCAAGATCAGGGAAGGGAAGGGAAGGGAAGGTCAGGGAAGGGAAGGGAATGGAAAGTCGGGGAAAGTCAGGGAAGGTAAGGTCAGGGAAGGTCAGGTAAGGTCAAGGAAGGTCAGGTAAGGTCAAGGAAGGTCAGGGAAGGTCAAGGAAGGTCAGTGACAGGAAGGCGGGAAGGTCGGGGAAGGGAAGGGAAGGTCGGCGAAGGTTAGGGAAGGGAAGGGAAGGGAAGGGAAGGAAGGGAAGGGAAAAGGGAAGGGAAGGGAAGGGAAGGGGAAGGGAAGGGAAGGGAAGGGAAGGGAAGGGAAGGGAAGGGAAGGGAAGGGAAGGGAAGGGAAGGGAAGGGAAGGGAAGGGAAGGGAAGGGAAGGGAAGGGAATGTCGGGGAAGGGAAGGGAAGGGAAGGGAAATCAGGGAAAGTCAGGGAATGGAAGGTCAGGGAAGGCAAGGTCAGGGAAGGTCAAGGAAGGTCATGTAAGGTAAGGTCAAGGAAGGTCAGGGTAAGGTCAAGGAAGGTCAGGTAAGGGCAAGGAAGGTCAGTGACGTGAAGGTCAGGGAAGTTCAGGGAAGGGAAGGGAAGGGAAGGGAAGGCAAGGGAAGGGAAGGGAAGGGAAGGGAAGGGAAGACCAAGGAAGGTCAGGGAAGGGAAGGGAATGGGAAGTCGGGGAAATTCAGGGAAGGGAAGGGAAGGTCAGGGAAGGTCAAGGAAGGTCAGGGAAGGTCAAGGAAGGTCAGGTAAGGTCAAGGAACGTCAGTGACGGGAAGGGAAGGGAAGGGAAGGGAAGGGAAGGGAAGGGAAGGGAAGGGAAGGGAAGGGAAGGGAAGGGAAGGGAAGGGAAGGGAAGGGAAGGGAAGGGGAAGGGAAGGGAAGGGAAGGGGAAGGTCGGGGAAGGGAAGGGAAGGTCGGC
>NW_027472263.1:0-48362 GCF_965638725.1 Aptenodytes patagonicus | reverse complement strand
GGCCCTCGCCTTCCCTTGGCAGCCCTTCCACAGCCCCACAGACACTGGGGCTGCGGCCTCGCCCAGCCAGCTCAGGGTGCCGACGTTGTTGCCTGCTCGCTGTCTGCGCCGCCTCCAGAGCCCAGCTCCGAAATTGCAAACGTCCAGCGACTGCTCCCACACCAAAAGGTGCCAGGACTGCCAGGTGTTGCTGGCCCTCGCCTTCCCTTGGCAGCCCTTCCACAGCCCCACAGACACTGGGGCTCCGGGCTCGCCAGCCAGCTCAGGGTGCCGACGTTGTTGCCTGCTCGCTGTCTGCGCCGCCTCCAGAGCCCAGCTCCGAAATTGCGAACGTCCAGCGACTGCTGCCACACGAAAGGTGCGAGGGCTGCCAGGTGTTGCTGGCCCTCGCCTTCCCTTGGCAGCCCTTCCACAGCCCCACAGACACTGGGGCTGCGGCCTCGCCAGCCAGCTCAGGGTGCCGACGTTGTTGCCTGCTCGCTGTCTGCGCCGCCTCCAGAGCCCAGCTCCGAAATTGCGAACGTCCAGCGACTGCTCCCACACCAAAGGTGCCAGGACTGCCAGGTGTTGCTGGCCCTCGCCTTCCCTTGGCAGCCCTTCCACAGCCCCACAGACACTGGGGCTCCGGGCTCGCCAGCCAGCTCAGGGTGCCGACGTTGTTGGCTGCTCGCTGTCTGCGCCGCCTCCAGAGCCCAGCTCCGAAATTGCGAACGTCCAGCGACTGCTGCCACACCAAAGGTGCGAGGGCTGCCAGGTGTGCTGGCCCTCGCCTTCCCTTGGCAGCCCTTCCACAGCCCCACAGACAGTGGTGCTCCGGGCTCGCCAGCCAGCTCACGGTGCCGACGTTGTTGCCTGCTCGCTGTCTGCGCCGCCTCCAGAGCCAGCTCCGAAATTGCGAACGTCCAGCGACTGCTGCCACACGAAAGGTGCGAGGGCTGCCAGGTGTTGCTGGCCCTCGCCTTCCCTTGGCAGCCCTTCCACAGCCCCACAGACACTGGGGCTACGGCCTCGCCAGCCAGCTCAGGGTGCCGACGTTGTTGCCTGCTCGCTGTCTGCGCCGCCTCCAGAGCCCAGCTCCGAAATTGCAAACGTCCAGCGACTGCTCCCACACCAAAGGTGCCAGGACTGCCAGGTGTTGCTGGCCCCTCGCCTTCCCTTGGCAGCCCTTCCACAGCCCCACAGACACTGGGGCTCCGGGCTCGCCAGCCAGCTCAGGGTGCCGACGTTGTTGCCTGCTCGCTGTCTGCGCCGCCTCCAGAGCCCAGCTCCGAAATTGCGAACGTCCAGCGACTGCTGCCACACGAAAGGTGCGAGGGCTGCCAGGTGTTGCTGGCCCTCGCCTTCCCTTGGCAGCCCTTCCACAGCCCCACAGACACTGGGGCTGCGGCCTCGCCAGCCAGCTCAGGGTGCCGACGTTGTTGCCTGCTCGCTGTCTGCGCCGCCCTCCAGAGCCCAGCTCCGAAATTGCGAACGTCCAGCGACTGCTCCCACACCAAAGGTGCCAGGACTGCCAGGTGTTGCTGGCCCTCGCCTTCCCTTGGCAGCCCTTCCACAGCCCCACAGACACTGGGGCTCCGGGCTCGCCAGCCAGCTCAGGGTGCCGACGTTGTTGCCTGCTCGCTGTCTGCGCCGCCTCCAGAGCCCAGCTCCGAAATTGCAAACGTCCAGCGACTGTTCCCACACCAAAGGTGCCAGGACTGCCAGGTGTTGCTGGCCCTCGCCTTCCCTTGGCAGCCCTTCCACAGCCCCACAGACACTGGGGCTCCGGGCTCGCCAGCCAGCTCAGGGTGCCGACGTTGTTGCCTGCTCGCTGTCTGCGCCGCCTCCAGAGCCCAGCTCCGAAATTGTGAACGTCCAGTGACTGCTGCCACACGAAAGGTGCGAGGGCTGCCAGGTGTGGCTGGCCCTCGCCTTCCCTTGGCAGCCCTTCCACAGCCCCACAGACACTGGGGCTCCGGGCTCGCCAGCCAGCTCAGGGTGCCGACGTTGTTGCCTGCTCGCTGTCTGCGCCGCCTCCAGAGCCCAGCTCCGAAATTGCGAACGTCCAGCGACTGGCTGCCACACGAAAGGTGCGAGGGCTGCCAGGTGTTGCTGGCCCTCGCCTTCCCTTGGCAGCCCTTCCACAGCCCCACAGACACTGGGGCTCCGGGCTCGCCAGCCAGCTCAGGGTGCCGACGTTGTTGCCTGCTCGCTGTCTGCGCCGCCTCCAGAGCCCAGCTCCGAAATTGCGAACGTCCAGCGACTGCTCCCACACCAAAGGTGCCAGGACTGCCAGGTGTTGCTGGCCCTCGCCTTCCCTTGGCAGCCCTTCCACAGCCCCACAGACACTGGGGCTCCGGGCTCGCCAGCCAGCTCAGGGTGCCGACGTTGTTGCCTGCTCGCTGTCTGCGCCGCTCCAGAGCCCAGCTCCGAAATTGCGAACGTCCAGCGACTGCTCCCACACCAAAGGTGCCAGGACTGACAGGTGTTGCTGGCCCTCGCCTTCCCTTGGCAGTCCTTCCACAGCTCCACAGACACTGGGGCTCCGGGCTCGCCAGCCAGCTCACGGTGCCGACGTTGTTGGCTGCTCGCTGTCTGCACCGCCTCCAGAGCCCAGCTCCGAAATTGCCAAACGTCCAGCGACTGCTCCCACACCAAAGGTGCCAGGACTGCCAGGTGTTGCTGGCCCTCGCCTTCCCTTGGCAGCCCTTCCACAGCCCCACAGACACTGGGGCTCCGGGCTCGCCAGCCAGCTCAGGGTGCCGACGTTGTTTGCCTGCTCGCTGTCTGCGCCGCCTCCAGAGCCCAGCTCCGAAATTGCGAACGTCCAGCGACTGCTGCCACACGAAAGGTGCGAGGGCTGCCAGGTGTTGCTGGCCCTCGCCTTCCCTTGGCAGCCCTTCCACAGCCCCACAGACACTGGGGCTCCGGGCTCGCCAGCCAGCTCAGGGTGCCGACGTTGTTGCCTGCTCGCTGTCTGCGCCGCCTCCAGAGCCCAGCTCCGAAATTGCGAACGTCCAGCGACTGCTCCCACACCAAAGGGGCCAGGACTCCCAGGTGTTGCTGGCCCTCGCCTTCCCTTGGCAGCCCTTCCACAGCCCCACAGACACTGGGGCTCCGGGCTCGCCAGCCAGCTCAGGGTGCCGACGTTGTTGCCTGCTCGCTGTCTGCGCCGCCTCCAGAGCCCAGCTCCGAAATTGCGAACGTCCAGCGACTGCTCCCACACCAAAGGTGCCAGGACTGCCAGGTGTTGCTGGCCCTCGCCTTCCCTTGGCAGCCCTTCCACAGCCCCACAGACACTGGGGCTCCGGGCTCGCCAGCCAGCTCAGGGTGCCGACGTTGTTGCCTGCTCGCTGTCTGCGCCGCCTCCAGAGCCCAGCTCCGAAATTGCGAACGTCCAGCGACTGCTCCCACACGAAAGGTGCGAGGGCTGCCAGGTGTTGGCTGGCCCTCGCCTTCCCTTGGCAGCCCTTCCACAGCCCCACAGACACTGGGGCTCCGGGCTCGCCAGCCAGCTCAGGGTGCCGACGTTGTTGCCTGCTCGCTGTCTGCGCCGCCTCCAGAGCCCAGCTCCGAAATTGCGAACGTCCAGCGACTGCTGCCACACGAAAGGTGCGAGGGCTGCCAGGTGTTGCTGGCCCTCGCCTTCCCTTGGCAGCCCTTCCACAGCCCCACAGACACTGGGGCTCCGGGCTCGCCAGCCAGCTCAGGGTGCCGACGTTGTTGCCTGCTCGCTGTCTGCGCCGCCTCCAGAGCCCAGCTCCGAAATTGCGAACGTCCAGCGACTGCTCCCACACCAAAGGTGCCAGGACTGCCAGGTGTTGCTGGCCCTCGCCTTCCCTTGGCAGCCCTTCCACAGCCCCACAGACACTGGGGCTCCGGGCTCGCCAGCCAGCTCAGGGTGCCGACGTTGTTGCCTGCTCGCTGTCTGTGCCGCCTCCAGAGCACAGCTCCGAAATTGCGAACGTCCAGCGACTGCTCCCACACCAAAGGTGCCAGGACTGCCAGGTGTTGCTGGCCCTCGCCTTCCCTTGGCAGCCCTTCCACAGCCCCACAGACACTGGGGCTGCGGCCTCGCCAGCCAGCTCAGGGTGCCGACGTTGTTGCCTGCTCGCTGTCTGCGCCGCCTCCAGAGCCCAGCTCCGAAATTGCGAACGTCCAGCGACTGCTGCCACACGAAAGGTGCGAGGGCTGCCAGCTGTTGCTGGCCCTCGCCTTCCCTTGGCAGCCCTTCCACAGCCCCACAGACACTGGGGCTCCGGGCTCGCCAGCCAGCTCAGGGTGCCGACGTTGTTGCCTGCTCGCTGTCTGCGCCGCCTCCAGAGCCCAGCTCCGAAATTGCGAACGTCCAGCGACTGCTCCCACACCAAAGGTGCCAGGACTGACAGGTGTTGCTGGCCCTCGCCTTCCCTTGGCAGTCCCTTCCACAGCTCCACAGACACTGGGGCTCCGGGCTCGCCAGCCAGCTCACGGTGCCGACGTTGTTGGCTGCTCGCTGTCTGCACCGCCTCCAGAGCCAGCTCCGAAATTGCAAACGTCCAGCGACTGCTCCCACACCAAAGGTGCCAGGACTGCCAGGTGTTGCTGGCCCTCGCCTTCCCTTGGCAGCCCCTTCCACAGCCCCACAGACACTGGGGCTCCGGGCTCGCCAGCCAGCTCAGGGTGCCGACGTTGTTGCCTGCTCGCTGTCTGCGCCGCCTCCAGAGCCCAGCTCCGAAATTGCGAACGTCCAGCGACTGCTGCCACACGAAAGGTGCGAGGGCTGCCAGGTGTTGCTGGCCCTCGCCTTCCCTTGGCAGCCCTTCCACAGCCCCACAGACACTGGGGCTCCGGGCTCGCCAGCCAGCTCAGGGTGCCGACGTTGTTGCCTGCTCGCTGTCTGCGCCGCCTCCAGAGCCCAGCTCCGAAATTGCGAACGTCCAGCGACTGCTCCCACAACAAAGGGGCCAGGACTCCCAGGTGTTGCTGGCCCTCGCCTTCCCTTGGCGCCCTTCCACAGCCCCACAGACACTGGGGCTCCGGGCTCGCCAGCCAGCTCAGGGTGCCGACGTTGTTGCCTGCTCGCTGTCTGCGCCGCCTCCAGAGCCCAGCTCCGAAATTGCGAACGTCCAGCGACTGCTCCCACACCAAAGGTGCCAGGACTGCCAGGTGTTGCTGGCCCTCGCCTTCCCTTGGCAGCCCTTCCACAGCCCCACAGACACTGGGGCTCCGGGCTCGCCAGCCAGCTCAGGGTGCCGACGTTGTTGCCTGCTCGCTGTCTGCGCCGCCTCCAGAGCCCAGCTCCGAAATTGCGAACGTCCAGCGACTGCTCCCACACGAAAGGTGCGAGGGCTGCCAGGTGTTGCTGGCCCTCGCCTTCCCTTGGCAGCCCTTCCACAGCCCCACAGACACTGGGGCTCCGGGCTCGCCAGCCAGCTCAGGGTGCCGACGTTGTTGCCTGCTCGCTGTCTGCGCCGCCTCCAGAGCCCAGCTCCGAAATTGCGAACGTCCAGCGACTGCTGCCACACGAAAGGTGCGAGGGCTGCCAGGTGTTGCTGGCCCTCGCCTTCCCTTGGCAGCCCTTCCACAGCCCCACAGACACTGGGGCTCCGGGCTCGCCAGCCAGCTCAGGGTGCCGACGTTGTTGCCTGCTCGCTGTCTGCGCCGCCTCCAGAGCCCAGCTCGAAATTGCGAACGTCCAGCGACTGCTCCCACACCAAAGGTGCCAGGACTGCCAGGTGTTGCTGGCCCTCGCCTTCCCTTGGCAGCCCTTCCACAGCCCCACAGACACTGGGGCTCCGGGCTCGCCAGCCAGCTCAGGGTGCCGACGTTGTTGCCTGCTCGCTGTCTGTGCCGCCTCCAGAGCACAGCTCCGAAATTGCGAACGTCCAGCGACTGCTCCCACACCAAAGGTGCCAGGACTGCCAGGTGTTGCTGGCCCTCGCCTTCCCTTGGCAGCCCTTCCACAGCCCCACAGACACTGGGGCTGCGGCCTCGCCAGCCAGCTCAGGGTGCCGACGTTGTTGCCTGCTCGCTGTCTGCGCCGCCTCCAGAGCCCAGCTCCGAAATTGCGAACGTCCAGCGACTGCTGCCACACGAAAGGTGCGAGGGCTGCCAGCTGTTGCTGGCCCTCGCCTTCCCTTGGCAGCCCTTCCACAGCCCCACAGACACTGGGGCTCCGGGCTCGCCAGCCAGCTCAGGGTGCCGACGTTGTTGCCTGCTCGCTGTCTGCGCCGCCTCCAGAGCCCAGCTCCGAAATTGCGAACGTCCAGCGACTGCTCCCACACCAAAGGTGCCAGGACTGCCAGGTGTTGCTGGCCCTCGCCTTCCCTTGGCAGCCCTTCCACAGCCCCACAGACACTGGGGCTCCGGGCTCGCCAGCCAGCTCAGGGTGCCGACGTTGTTGCCTGCTCGCTGTCTGCGCCGCCTCCAGAGCCCAGCTCCGAAATTGCGAACGTCCAGCGACTGCTCCCACACCAAGGTGCCAGGACTGCCAGGTGTTGCTGGCCCTCGCCTTCCCTTGGCAGTCCCTTCCACAGCCCCACAGACACTGGGGCTCCGGGCTCGCCAGCCAGCTCAGCGGTGCCGACGTTGTTGGCTTGCTCGCTGTCTGCGCCGCCTCCAGAGCCCAGCTCCGAAATTGCAAACGTCCAGCGACTGCTCCCACACCAAAGGTGCCAGGACTGCCAGGTGTTGCTGGCCCTCGCCTTCCCTTGGCAGCCCTTCCACAGCCCCACAGACACTGGGGCTCCGGGGCTCGCCAGCCAGCTCAGGGTGCCGACGTTGTTGCCTGCTCGCTGTCTGCGCCGCCTCCAGAGCCCAGCTCCGAAATTGCGAACGTCCAGCGACTGCTGCCACACGAAAGGTGCGAGGGCTGCCAGGTGTTGCTGGCCCTCGCCTTCCCTTGGCAGCCCTTCCACAGCCCCACAGACACTGGGGCTCCGGGCTCGCCAGCCAGCTCAGGGTGCCGACGTTGTTGCCTGCTCGCTGTCTGCGCCGCCTCCAGAGCCCAGCTCCGAAATTGCGAACGTCCAGCGACTGCTCCCACACCAAAGGTGCCAGGACTGCCAGGTGTTGCTGGCCCTCGCCTTCCCTTGGCAGCCCTTCCACAGCCCCACAGACACTGGGGCTCCGGGCTCGCCAGCCAGCTCAGGGTGCCGACGTTGTTGTTGCTCGCTGTCTGCGCCGCCTCCAGGACCCAGCTCCGAAATTGCGAACGTCCAGCGACTGCTCCCACACCAAAGGTGCCAGGACTGCCAGGTGTTGCTGGCCCTCGCCTTCCCTTGGCAGCCCTTCCACAGCCCCACAGACACTGGGGCTCCGGGCTCGCCAGCCAGCTCAGGGTGCCGACGTTGTTGCCTGCTCGCTGTCTGCGACCGCCTCCAGAGCCCAGCTCCGAAATTGCGAACGTCCAGCGACTGCTGCCACACGAAAGGTGCCAGGACTGCCAGGTGTTGCTGGCCCTCGCCTTCCCTTGGCAGCCCTTCCACAGCCCCACAGACACTGGGGCTCCGGGCTCGCCAGCCAGCTCAGGGTGCCGACGTTGTTGCCTGCTCGCTGTCTGGCGCCGCCTCCAGAGCCCAGCTCCGAAATTGCGAACGTCCAGCGACTGCTCCCACACCAAAGGTGCCAGGACTGCCAGGTGTTGCTGGCCCTCGCCTTCCCTTGGCAGCCCTTCCACAGCCCCACAGACACTGGGGCTCCGGGCTCGCCAGCCAGCTCACGGTGCCGACGTTGTTGGCTTGCTCGCTGTCTGCGCCGCCTCCAGAGCCCAGCTCCGAAATTGCAAACGTCCAGCGACTGCTCCCACACCAAAGGTGCCAGGACTGCCAGGTGTTGCTGGCCCTCGCCTTCCCTTGGCAGCCCTTCCACAGCCCCACAGACACTGGGGCTCCGGGCTCGCCAGCCAGCTCAGGGTGCCGACGTTGTTGCCTGCTCGCTGTCTG
Organism: Aptenodytes patagonicus; assembly: GCF_965638725.1. Lineage (NCBI taxonomy): Eukaryota > Metazoa > Chordata > Aves > Sphenisciformes > Spheniscidae > Aptenodytes > Aptenodytes patagonicus. Next base: position 40,458 of record NW_027472263.1, on the reverse strand, counting down.
CGCCGCCTCCAGAGCCCAGCTCCGAAATTGCGAACGTCCAGCGACTGCTGCCACACGAAAGGTGCGAGGGCTGCCAGGTGTTGCTGGCCCTCGCCTTCCCTTGGCAGCCCTTCCACAGCCCCACAGACACTGGGGCTCCGGGCTCGCCAGCCAGCTCAGGGTGCCGACGTTGTTGCCTGCTCGCTGTCTGCGCCGCCTCCAGAGCCCAGCTCCGAAATTGCAAACGTCCAGCGACTGCTCCACACCAAAGGTGCCAGGACTGCCAGGTGTTGCTGGCCCTCGCCTTCCCTTGGCAGCCCTTCCACAGCCCCACAGACACTGGGGCTCCGGGCTCGCCAGCCAGCTCAGGGTGCCGACGTTGTTGCCTGCTCGCTGTCTGCGCCGCCTCCAGAGCCCAGCTCCGAAATTGCGAACGTCCAGCGACTGCTCCCACACCAAAGGTGCCAGGACTGCCAGGTGTTGCTGGCCCTCGCCTTCCCTTGGCAGCCCTTCCACAGCCCCGACAGACACTGGGGCTCCGGGCTCGCCAGCCAGCTCAGGGTGCCGACGTTGTTGCCTGCTCGCTGTCTGCGCCGCCGCCAGAGCCCAGCTCCGAAATTGCAATCGTCCAGCGACTGCTCCCACACCAAAGGTGCCAGGACTGCCAGGTGTTGCTGGCCCTCGCCTTCCCTTGGCAGCCCTTCCACAGCCCCACAGACACTGGGGCTCCGGGGCTCGCCAGCCAGCTCAGGGTGCCGACGTTGTTGCCTGCTCGCTGTCTGCGCCGCCTCCAGAGCCCAGCTCCGAAATTGCGAACGTCCAGCGACTGCTGCCACACGAAAGGTGCGAGGGCTGCCAGGTGTTGCTGGCCCTCGCCTTCCCTTGGCAGCCCTTCCACAGCCCCACAGACACTGGGGCTCCGGGCTCGCCAGCCAGCTCACGGTGCCGACGTTGTTGGCTGCTCGCTGTCTGCGCCGCCTCCAGAGCCCAGCTCCGAAATTGCAAACGTCCAGCGACTGCTCCCACACCAAAGGTGCCAGGACTGCCAGGTGTTGCTGGCCCTCGCCTTCCCTTGGCAGCCCTTCCACAGCCCCACAGACACTGGGGCTCCGGGCTCGCCAGCCAGCTCAGGGTGCCGACGTTGTTGCCTGCTCGCTGTCTGCGCCGCCTCCAGAGCCCAGCTCCGAAATTGCGAACGTCCAGCGACTGCTGCCACACGAAAGGTGCGAGGGCTGCCAGGTGTTGCTGGCCCTCGCCTTCCCTTGGCAGCCCTTCCACAGCCCCACAGACAGTGGGGCTCCGGGCTTGCCAGCCAGCTCAGGGTGCCGACGTTGTTGCCTGCTCGCTGTCTGCGCCGCCTCCAGAGCCCAGCTCCGAAATTGCAAACGTCCAGCGACTGCTGCCACACGAAAGGTGCGAGGGCTGCCAGGTGTTGCTGGCCCTCGCCTTCCCTTGGCAGCCCTTCCACAGCCCCACAGACACTGGGGCTCCGGGCTCGCCAGCCAGCTCAGGGTGCCGACGTTGTTGCCTGCTCGCTGTCTGCGCCGCCTCCAGAGCCCAGCTCCGAAATTGCGAACGTCCAGCGACTGCTGCCACACGAAAGGTGCGAGGGCTGCCAGGTGTTGCTGGCCCTCGCCTTCCCTTGGCAGCCCTTCCACAGCCCCACAGACACTGGGGCTCCGGGCTCGCCAGCCAGCTCAGGGTGCCGACGTTGTTGCCTGCTCGCTGTCTGCTCCGCCTCCAGAGCCCAGCTCCGAAATTGCAAACGTCCAGCGTCTGCTCCCACACCAAAGGTGCCAGGACTGCCAGGTGTTGCTGGCCCTCGCCTTCCCTTGGCAGCCCTTCCACAGCCCCACAGACACTGGGGCTCTGGGCTCGCCAGCCAGCTCAGGGTGCCGACGTTGTTGCCTGCTCGCTGTCTGCGCCGCCTCCAGAGCCCAGCTCCGAAATTGCGAACGTCCAGCGACTGCTGCCACACGAAAGGTGCGAGGGCTGCCAGGTGTTGCTGGCCCTCGCCTTCCCTTGGCAGCCCTTCCACAGCCCCACAGACACTGGGGCTCCGGGCTCGCCAGCCAGCTCAGGGTGCCGATGTTGTTGCCTGCTCGCTGTCTGCGCCGCCTCCAGAGCCCAGCTCCGAAATTGCGAACGTCCAGCGACTGCTGCCACACGAAAGGTGCGAGGGCTGCCAGGTGTTGCTGGCCCTCGCCTTCCCTTGGCAGCCCTTCCACAGCCCCCACAGACACTGGGGCTCCGGGCTCGCCAGCCAGCTCAAGGTGCCGACGTTGTTGCCTGCTCGCTGTCTGCGCCGCCTCCAGAGCCCAGCTCCGAAATTGCGAACGTCCAGCGACTGCTGCCACACGAAAGGTGCGAGGGCTGCCAGGTGTTGCTGGCCCTCGCCTTCCCTTGGCAGCCCTTCCACAGCCCCACAGACACTGGGGCTCCGGGCTCGCCAGCCAGCTCAGGGTGCCGACGTTGTTGCCTGCTCGCTGTCTGCGCCGCCTCCAGAGCCCAGCTCCGAAATTGCAAACGTCCAGCGACTGCTGCCACACGAAAGGTGCGAGGGCTGCCAGGTGTTGCTGGCCCTCGCCTTCCCTTGGCAGCCCTTCCACAGCCCCACAGACACTGGGGCTCCGGGCTCGCCAGCCAGCTCAGGGTGCCGACGTTGTTGCCTGCTCGCTGTCTGCGCCGCCTCCAGAGCCCAGCTCCGAAATTGCGAACGTCCAGCGACTGCTGCCACACGAAAGGTGCGAGGGCTGCCAGGTGTTGCTGGCCCTCGCCTTCCCTTGGCAGCCCTTCCACAGCCCCACAGACACTGGGGCTCCGGGCTCGCCAGCCAGCTCAGGGTGCCGACGTTGTTGCCTGCTCGCTGTCTGCGCCGCCTCCAGAGCCCAGCTCCGAAATTGCGAACGTCCAGCGACTGCTGCCACACGAAAGGTGCGAGGGCTGCCAGGTGTTGCTGGCCCTCGCCTTCCCTTGGCAGCCCTTCCACAGCCCCACAGACACTGGGGCTCCGGGCTCGCCAGCCAGCTCAGGGTGCCGACGTTGTTGCCTGCTCGCTGTCTGCGCCGCCTCCAGAGCCCAGCTCCGAAATTGCGAACGTCCAGCGACTGCTGCCACACGAAAGGTGCGAGGGCTGCCAGGTGTTGCTGGCCCTCGCCTTCCCTTGGCAGCCCTTCCACAGCCCCACAGACACTGGGGCTCCGGGCTCGCCAGCCAGCTCAGGGTGCCGACGTTGTTGCCTGCTCGCTGTCTGCGCCGCCTCCAGAGCCCAGCTCCGAAATTGCGAACGTCCAGCGACTGCTGCCACACGAAAGGTGCGAGGGCTGCCAGGTGTTGCTGGCCCTCGCCTTCCCTTGGCAGCCCTTCCACAGCCCCACAGACACTGGGGCTCCGGGCTCGCCAGCCAGCTCAGGGTGCCGACGTTGTTGCCTGCTCGCTGTCTGCGCCGCCCTCCAGAGCCCAGCTCCGAAATTGCAAACGTCCAGCGACTGCTCCCACACCAAAGGTGCCAGGACTGCCAGGTGTTGCTGGCCCTCGCCTTCCTTGGCAGCCCTTCCACAGCCCCACAGACACTGGGGCTGCGGCCTCGCCAGCCAGCTCAGGGTGCCGACGTTGTTGCCTGCTCGCTGTCTGCGCCGCCTCCAGAGCCCAGCTCCGAAATTGCGAACGTCCAGCGACTGCTGCCACACGAAAGGTGCGAGGGCTGCCAGGTGTTGCTGGCCCTCGCCTTCCCTTGGCAGCCCTTCCACAGCCCCACAGACACTGGGGCTCCGGGCTCGCCAGCCAGCTCAGGGTGCCGACGTTGTTGCGTGCTCGCTGTCTGCGCCGCCTCCAGAGCCCAGCTCCGAAATTGCGAACGTCCAGCGACTGCTGCCACACGAAGGTGCGGAGGGCTGCCAGGTGTTGCTGGCCCTCGCCTTCCCTTGGCAGCCCTTCCACAGCCCCACAGACACTGGGGCTCCGGGCTCGCCAGCCAGCTCAGGGTGCCGACGTTGTTGCCTGCTGCTGTCTGCGCCGCCTCCAGAGCCCAGCTCCGAAATTGCGAACGTCCAGCGACCTGCTGCCACACGAAAGGTTCGAGGGCTGCCAGGTGTTGCTGGCCCTCGCCTTCCCTTGGCAGCCCTTCCACAGCCCCACAGACACTGGGGCTCCGGGCTCGCCAGCCAGCTCAGGGTGCCGACGTTGTTGCCTGCTCGCTGTCTGCGCCGCCTCCAGAGCCCAGCTCCGAAATTGCGAACGTCCAGCGACTGCTGCCACACGAGTATAAGGTGCGAGGGCTGCCAGGTGTTGCTGGCCCTCGCCTTCCCTTGGCAGCCCTTCCACAGCCCCACAGACACTGGGGCTGCGGCTCGCCAGCCAGCTCAGGGTGCCGACGTTGTTGCCTGCTCGCTGTCTGCGCCGCCTCCAGAGCCCAGCTCCGAAATTGCGAACGTCCAGCGACTGCTGCCACACGAAAGGTGCGAGGGCTGCCAGGTGTTGCTGGCCCTCGCCTTCCCTTGGCAGCCCCTTCCACAGCCCCACAGACACTGGGGCTCCGGGCTCGCCAGCCAGCTCAGGGTGCCGACGTTGTTGCCTGCTCGCTGTCTGCGCCGCCTCCAGAGCCCAGCTCCGAAATTGCGAACGTCCAGCGACTGCTGCCACACGAAAGGTGCGAGGGCTGCCAGGTGTTGCTGGCCCTCGCCTTCCCTTGGCAGCCCTTCCACAGCCCCACAGACACTGGGGCTCGGGCTCGCCAGCCAGCTCAGGGTGCCGACGTTGTTGCCTGCTCGCTGTCTGCGCCGCCTCCAGAGCCCAGCTCCGAAATTGCGAACGTCCAGCGACTGCTGCCACACGAAAGGTGCGAGGGCTGCCAGGTGTTGCTGGCCCTCGCCTTCCCTTGGCTGCCCTTCCACAGCCCCACAGACACTGGGGCTCCGGGCTCGCCAGCCAGCTCAGGGTGCCGACGTTGTTGCCTGCTCGCTGTCTGCGCCGCCTCCAGAGCCCAGCTCCGAATTGCGAACGTCCAGCGACTGCTGCCACACGAAAGGTGCGAGGGCTGCCAGGTGTTGCTGGCCCTCGCCTTCCCTTGCAGCCCTTCCACAGCCCCACAGACACTGGGGCTCCGGGCTCGCCAGCCAGCTCAGGGTGCCGACGTTGTTGCGTGCTCGCTGTCTGCGCCGCCTCCAGAGCCCAGCTCCGAAATTGCGAACGTCCAGCGACTGCTGCCACACGAAAGGTGCGAGGGCTGCCAGGTGTTGCTGGCCCTCGCCTTCCCTTGGCAGCCCTTCCACAGCCCCACAGACACTGGGGCTCCGGGCTCGCCAGCCAGCTCAGGGTGCCGACGTTGTTGCCTGCTCGCTGTCTGCGCCGCCTCCAGAGCCCAGCTCCGAAATTGCGAACGTCCAGCGACTGCTGCCACACGAAAGGTTCGAGGGCTGCCAGGTGTTGCTGGCCCTCGCCTTCCCTTGGCAGCCCTTCCACAGCCCCACAGACACTGGGGCTCCGGGCTCGCCAGCCAGCTCAGGGTGCCGACGTTGTTGCCTGCTCGCTGTCTGCGCCGCCTCCAGAGCCCAGCTCCGAAATTGCGAACGTCCAGCGACTGCTGCCACACGAAAGGTGCGAGGGCTGCCAGGTGTTGCTGGCCCTCGCCTTCCCTTGGCAGCCCTTCCACAGCCCCACAGACACTGGGGCTCCGGGCTCGCCAGCCAGCTCAGGGTGCCGACGTTGTTGCCTGCTCGCTGTCTGCGCCGCCTCCAGAGCCCAGCTCCGAAATTGCGAACGTCCAGCGACTGCTGCCACACGAAAGGTGCGAGGGCTGCCAGGTGTTGCTGGCCCTCGCCTTCCCTTGGCAGCCCTTCCACAGCCCCACAGACACTGGGGCTCCGGGCTCGCCAGCCAGCTCAGGGTGCCGACGTGTTGCCTGCTCGCTGTCTGCACCGCCTCCAGAGCCCAGCTCCGAAATTGCGAACGTCCAGCGACTGCTGCCACACGAAAGGTGCGAGGGGCTGCCAGGTGTTGCTGGCCCTCGCCTTCCCTTGGCAGCCCTTCCACAGCCCCACAGACACTGGGGCTCCGGGCTCGCCAGCCAGCTCAGGGTGCCGACGTTGTTGCCTGCTCGCTCTCTGCGCCGCCGCCAGAGCCCAGCTCCGAAATTGCAATCGTCCAGCGACTGCTCCCACACCAAAGGTGCCAGGACTGCCAGGTGTTGCTGGCCCTCGCCTTCCCTTGGCAGCCCTTCCACAGCCCCACAGACACTGGGGCTCCGGGCTCGCCAGCCAGCTCAGGGTGCCGACGTTGTTGCCTGCTCGCTGTCTGCGCCGCCTCCAGAGCCCAGCTCCGAAATTGCGAACGTCCAGTGACTGCTGCCACATGAAAGGTGCGAGGGCTGCCAGGTGTGGCTGGCCCTCGCCTTCCCTTGGCAGCCCTTCCACAGCCCCACAGACACTGGGGCTCCGGGCTCGCCAGCCAGCTCACGGTGCCGACGTTGTTGGCTGCTCGCTGTCTGCACCGCCTCCAGAGCCCAGCTCCGAAATTGCAAACGTCCCGCGACTGCTCCCACACCAAAGGTGCCAGGACTGCCAGGTGTTGCTGGCCCTCGCCTTCCCTTGGCAGCCCTTCCACAGCCCCACAGACACTGGGGCTCCGGGCTCGCCAGCCAGCTCAGGGTGCCGACGTTGTTGCCTGCTCGCTGTCTGCGCCGCCTCCAGAGCCCAGCTCCGAAATTGCGAACGTCCAGCGACTGCTGCCACACGAAAGGTGCGAGGGCTGCCAGGTGTTGCTGGCCCTCGCCTTCCCTTGGCAGCCCTTCCACAGCCCCACAGACAGTGGGGCTCCGGGCTTGCCAGCCAGCTCAGGGTGCCGACGTTGTTGCCTGCTCGCTGTCTGCGCCGCCTCCAGAGCCCAGCTCCGAAATTGCAAACGTCCAGCGACTGCTGCCACACGAAAGGTGCGAGGCTGCCAGGTGTTGCTGGCCCTCGCCTTCCCTTGGCAGCCCTTCCACAGCCCCACAGACACTGGGGCTCCGGGCTCGCCAGCCAGCTCAGGGTGCCGACGTTGTTGCCTGCTCGCTGTCTGCGCCGCCTCCAGAGCCCAGCTCCGAAATTGCGAACGTCCAGCGACTGCTGCCACACGAAAGGTGCGAGGGCTGCCAGGTGTTGCTGGCCCTCGCCTTCCCTTGGCAGCCCTTCCACAGCCCCACAGACACTGGGGCTCCGGGCTCGCCAGCCAGCTCAGGGTGCCGACGTTGTTGCCTGCTCGCTGTCTGCTCCGCCTCCAGAGCCCAGCTCCGAAATTGCAAACGTCCAGCGTCTGCTCCCACACCAAAGGTGCCAGGACTGCCAGGTGTTGCTGGCCCTCGCCTTCCCTTGGCAGCCCTTCCACAGCCCCACAGACACTGGGGCTCCGGGCTCGCCAGCCAGCTCAGGGTGCCGACGTGTTGCCTGCTCGCTGTCTGCGCCGCCTCCAGAGCCCAGCTCCGAAATTGCGAACGTCCAGCGACTGCTGCCACACGAAAGGTGCGAGGGCTGCCAGGTGTTGCTGGCCCTCGCCTTCCCTTGGCAGCCCTTCCACAGCCCCACAGACACTGGGGCTCCGGGCTCGCCAGCCAGCTCAGGGTGCCGATGTTGTTGCCTGCTCGCTGTCTGCGCCGCCTCCAGAGCCCAGCTCCGAAATTGCGAACATCCAGCGACTGCTGCCACACGAAAGGTGCGAGGGCTGCCAGGTGTTGCTGGCCCTCGCCTTCCCTTGGCAGCCCTTCCACAGCCCCACAGACACTGGGGCTCCGGGCTCGCCAGCCAGCTCAAGGTGCCGACGTTGTTGCCTGCTCGCTGTCTGCGCCGCCTCCAGAGCCCAGCTCCGAAATTGCGAACGTCCAGCGACTGCTGCCACACGAAAGGTGCGAGGGCTGCCAGGTGTTGCTGGCCCTCGCCTTCCCTTGGCAGCCCTTCCACAGCCCCACAGACACTGGGGCTCCGGGCTCGCCAGCCAGCTCAGGGTGCCGACGTTGTTGCCTGCTCGCTGTCTGCGCCGCCTCCAGAGCCCAGCTCCGAAATTGCAAACGTCCAGCGACTGCTGCCACACGAAAGGTGCGAGGGCTGCCAGGTGTTGCTGGCCCTCGCCTTCCCTTGGCAGCCCTTCCACAGCCCCACAGACACTGGGGCTCCGGGCTCGCCAGCCAGCTCAGGGTGCCGACGTTGTTGCCTGCTCGCTGTCTGCGCCGCCTCCAGAGCCCAGCTCCGAAATTGCGAACGCCCAGCGACTGCTGCCACACGAAAGGTGCGAGGGCTGCCAGGTGTTGCTGGCCCTCGCCTTCCCTTGGCAGCCCTTCCACAGCCCCACAGACACTGGGGCTCCGGGCTCGCCAGCAGCTCAGGGTGCCGACGTTGTTGCCTGCTCGCTGTCTGCGCCGCCTCCAGAGCCCAGCTCCGAAATTGCGAACGTCCAGCGACTGCTGCCACACGAAGGTGCGAGGGCTGCCAGGTGTTGCTGGCCCTCGCCTTCCCTTGGCAGCCCTTCCACAGCCCCACAGACACTGGGGCTCCGGGCTCGCCAGCCAGCTCAGGGTGCCGACGTTGTTGCCTGCTCGCTGTCTGCGCCGCCTCCAGAGCCCAGCTCCGAAATTGCGAACGTCCAGCGACTGCTGCCACACGAAAGGTGCGAGGGCTGCCAGGTGTTGCTGGCCCTCGCCTTCCCTTGGCAGCCCTTCCACAGCCCCACAGACACTGGGGCTCCGGGCTCGCCAGCCAGCTCAGGGTGCCGACGTTGTTGCCTGCTCGCTGTCTGCGCCGCCTCCAGAGCCCAGCTCCGAAATTGCGAACGTCCAGCGACTGCTGCCACACGAAAGGTGCGAGGGCTGCCAGGTGTTGCTGGCCCTCGCCTTCCCTTGGCAGCCCTTCCACAGCCCCACAGACACTGGGGCTCCGGGCTCGCCAGCCAGCTCAGGGTGCCGACGTTGTTGCCTGCTCGCTGTCTGCGCCGCCTCCAGAGCCCAGCTCCGAAATTGCAAACGTCCAGCGACTGCTCCCACACCAAAGGTGCCAGGACTGCCAGGTGTTGCTGGCCCTCGCCTTCCCTTGGCAGCCCTTCCACAGCCCCACAGACACTGGGGCTGCGGCCTCGCCAGCCAGCTCAGGGTGCCGACGTTGTTGCCTGCTCGCTGTCTGCGCCGCCTCCAGAGCCCAGCTCCGAAATTGCGAACGTCCAGCGACTGCTGCCACACGAAAGGTGCGAGGGCTGCCAGGTGTTGCTGGCCCTCGCCTTCCCTTGGCAGCCCTTCCACAGCCCCACAGACACTGGGGCTCCGGGCTCGCCAGCCAGCTCAGGGTGCCGACGTTGTTGCGTGCTCGCTGTCTGCGCCGCCTCCAGAGCCCAGCTCCGAAATTGCGAACGTCCAGCGACTGCTGCCACACGAAAGGTGCGAGGGCTGCCAGGTGTTGCTGGCCCTCGCCTTCCCTTGGCAGCCCTTCCACAGCCCCACAGACACTGGGGCTCCGGGCTCGCCAGCCAGCTCAGGGTGCCGACGTTGTTGCCTGCTCGCTGTCTGCGCCGCCTCCAGAGCCCAGCTCCGAAATTGCGAACGTCCAGCGACTGCTGCCACACGAAAGGTTCGAGGGCTGCCAGGTGTTGCTGGCCCTCGCCTTCCCTTGGCAGCCCTTCCACAGCCCCACAGACACTGGGGCTCCGGGCTCGCCAGCCAGCTCAGGGTGCCGACGTTGTTGCCTGCTCGCTGTCTGCGCCGCCTCCAGAGCCCAGCTCCGAAATTGCGAACGTCCAGCGACTGCTGCCACACGAAAGGTGCGAGGGCTGCCAGGTGTTGCTGGCCCTCGCCTTCCCTTGGCAGCCCTTCCACAGCCCCACAGACACTGGGGCTCCGGGCTCGCCAGCCAGCTCAGGGTGCCGACGTTGTTGCCTGCTCGCTGTCTGCGCCGCCTCCAGAGCCCAGCTCCGAAATTGCAAACGTCCAGCGACTGCTCCCACACCAAAGGTGCCAGGACTGCCAGGTGTTGCTGGCCCTCGCCTTCCCTTGGCAGCCCTTCCACAGCCCCACAGACACTGGGGCTCCGGGCTCGCCAGCCAGCTCAGGGTGCCGACGTTGTTGCCTGCTCGCTGTCTGCGCCGCCTCCAGAGCCCAGCTCCGAAATTGCGAACGTCCAGCGACTGCTGCCACACGAAAGGTGCGAGGGCTGCCAGGTGTTGCTGGCCCTCGCCTTCCCTTGGCAGCCCTTCCACAGCCCCACAGACACTGGGGCTCCGGGCTCGCCAGCCAGCTCAGGGGGCCGACGTTGTTGCCTGCTCGCTGTCTGCGCCGCCTCCAGAGCCCAGCTCCGAAATTGCAAACGTCCAGCGACTGCTCCCACACCAAAGGTGCCAGGACTGCCAGGTGTTGCTGGCCCTCGCCTTCCCTTGGCAGCCCTTCCACAGCCCCACAGACACTGGGGCTCCGGGCTCGCCAGCCAGCTCAGGGTGCCGACGTTGTTGCCTGCTCGCTGTCTGCGCCGCCTCCAGAGCCCAGCTCCGAAATTGCGAACGTCCAGCGACTGCTGCCACACGAAAGGTGCGAGGGCTGCCAGGTGTTGCTGGCCCTCGCCTTCCCTTGGCAGCCCTTCCACAGCCCCACAGACACTGGGGCTCCGGGCTCGCCAGCCAGCTCAGGGTGCCGACGTTGTTGCCTGCTCGCTGTCTGCGCCGCCTCCAGAGCCCAGCTCCGAAATTGCGAACGTCCAGCGACTGCTCCCACACCAAAGGTGCGAGGGCTGCCAGGTGTTGCTGTGGCCCTCGCCTTCCCTTGGCAGCCCTTCCACAGCCCCACAGACACTGGGGCTCCGGGCTCGCCAGCCAGCTCAGGGTGCCGACGTTGTTGCCTGCTCGCTGTCTGCGCCGCCTCCAGAGCCCAGCTCCGAAATTGCGAACGTCCAGCGACTGCTCCCACACGAAAGGTGCGAGGGCTGCCAGGTGTTGCTGGCCCTCGCCTTCCCTTGGCAGCCCTTCCACAGCCCCACAGACACTGGGGCTCCGGGCTCGCCAGCCAGCTCAGGGTGCCGACGTTGTTGCCTGCTCGCTGTCTGCGCCGCCTCCAGAGCCCAGCTCCGAAATTGCGAACGTCCAGCGACTGCTGCCACACGAAAGGTGCGAGGGCTGCCAGGTGTTGCTGGCCCTCGCCTTCCCTTGGCAGCCCTTCCACAGCCCCACAGACACTGGGGCTCCGGGCTCGCCAGCCAGCTCAGGGTGCCGACGTTGTTGCCTGCTCGCTGTCTGCGCCGCCTCCAGAGCCCAGCTCCGAAATTGCGAACGTCCAGCGACTGCTGCCACACGAAAGGTGCGAGGGCTGCCAGGTGTTGCTGGCCCTCGCCTTCCCTTGGCAGCCCTTCCACAGCCCCACAGACACTGGGGCTCCGGGCTCGCCAGCCAGCTCAGGGTGCCGACGTTGTTGCCTGCTCGCTGTCTGCGCCGCCTCCAGAGCCCAGCTCCGAAATTGCAAACGTCCAGCGACTGCTCCCACACCAAAGGTGCCAGGACTGCCAGGTGTTGCTGGCCCTCGCCTTCCCTTGGCAGCCCTTCCACAGCCCCACAGACACTGGGGCTCCGGGCTCGCCAGCCAGCTCAGGGTGCCGACGTTGTTGGCTGCTCGCTGTCTGCGCCGCCTCCAGAGCCCAGCTCCGAAATTGCGAACGTCCAGCGACTGCTGCCACACGAAAGGTGCGAGGGCTGCCAGGTGTTGCTGGCCCTCGCCTTCCCTTGGCAGCCCTTCCACAGCCCCACAGACACTGGGGCTCCGGGCTCGCCAGCCAGCTCAGGGTGCCGACGTTGTTGCCTGCTCGCTGTCTGCGCCGCCTCCAGAGCCCAGCTCCGAAATTGCGAACGTCCAGCGACTGCTCCCACACCAAAGGTGCCAGGACTGCCAGGTGTTGCTGGCCCTCGCCTTCCCTTGGCAGCCCTTCCACAGCCCCACAGACACTGGGGCTCCGGGCTCGCCAGCCAGCTCAGGGTGCCGACGTTGTTGCCTGCTCGCTGTCTGCGCCGCCTCCAGAGCCCAGCTCCGAAATTGCGAACGTCCAGCGACTGCTGCCACACCAAAGGTGCGAGGGCTGCCAGGTGTTGCTGGCCCTCGCCTTCCCTTGGCAGCCCTTCCACAGCCCCACAGACACTGGGGCTCCGGGCTCGCCAGCCAGCTCAGGGTGCCGACGTTGTTGCCTGCTCGCTGTCTGCGCCGCCTCCAGAGCCCAGCTCCGAAATTGCGAACGTCCAGCGACTGCTGCCACACGAAAGGTGCGAGGGCTGCCAGGTGTTGCTGGCCCTCGCCTTCCCTTGGCAGCCCTTCCACAGCCCCACAGACACTGGGGCTCCGGGCTCGCCAGCCAGCTCAGGGTGCCGACGTTGTTGCCTGCTCGCTGTCTGCGCCGCCTCCAGAGCCCAGCTCCGAAATTGCGAACGTCCAGCGACTGCTGCCACACGAAAGGTGCGAGGGCTGCCAGGTGTTGCTGGCCCTCGCCTTCCCTTGGCAGCCCTTCCACAGCCCCACAGACACTGGGGCTCCGGGCTCGCCAGCCAGCTCAGGGTGTCGACGTTGTTGCCTGCTCGCTGTCTGCGCCGCCTCCAGAGCCCAGCTCCGAAATTGCGAACGTCCAGCGACTGCTGCCACACGAAAGGTGCGAGGGCTGCCAGGTGTTGCTGGCCCTCGCCTTCCCTTGGCAGCCCTTCCACAGCCCCACAGACACTGGGGCTCCGGGCTCGCCAGCCAGCTCAGGGTGCCGACGTTGTTGCCTGCTCGCTGTCTGCGCCGCCTCCAGAGCCCAGCTCCGAAATTGCGAACGTCCAGCGACTGCTGCCACACGAAAGGTGCGAGGGCTGCCAGGTGTTGCTGGCCCTCGCCTTCCCTTGGCAGCCCTTCCACAGCCCCACAGACACTGGGGCTCCGGGCTCACCAGCCAGCTCAGGGTGCCGACGTTGTTGCCTGCTCGCTGTCTGCGCCGCCTCCAGAGCCCAGCTCCGAAATTGCGAACGTCCAGCGACTGCTCCCACACCAAAGGTGCGAGGGCTGCCAGGTGTTGCTGGCCCTCGCCTTCCCTTGGCAGCCCTTCCACAGCCCCACAGACACTGGGGCTCCGGGCTCGCCAGCCAGCTCAGGGTGCCGACGTTGTTGCCTGCTCGCTGTCTGCGCCGCCTCCAGAGCCCAGCCGAAAATTGCGAACGTCCAGCGGACTGCTGCCACACGAAAGGTGCGAGGGCTGCCAGGTGTTGCTGGCCCTCGCCTTCCCTTGGCAGCCCTTCCACAGCCCCACAGACACTGGGGCTCCGGGCTCGCCAGCCAGCTCAGGGTGCCGACGTTGTTGCCTGCTCGCTGTCTGCGCCGCCTCCAGAGCCCAGCTCCGAAATTGCAAACGTCCAGCGACTGCTCCCACACCAAAGGTGCCAGGACTGCCAGGTGTTGCTGGCCCTCGCCTTCCCTTGGCAGCCCTTCCACAGCCCCACAGACACTGGGGCTCCGGGCTCGCCAGCCAGCTCAGGGTGCCGACGTTGTTGCCTGCTCGCTGTCTGCGCCGCCTCCAGAGCCCAGCTCCGAAATTGCGAACGTCCAGCGACTGCTGCCACACGAAAGGTGCGAGGGCTGCCAGGTGTTGCTGGCCCTCGCCTTCCCTTGGCAGCCCTTCCACAGCCCCACAGACACTGGGGCTCCGGGCTCGCCAGCCAGCTCAGGGTGCCGACGTTGTTGCCTGCTCGCTGTCTGCGCCGCCTCCAGAGCCCAGCTCCGAAATTGCAAACGTCCAGCGACTGCTGCCACACGAAAGGTGCGAGGGCTGCCAGGTGTTGCTGGCCCTCGCCTTCCCTTGGCAGCCCTTCCACAGCCCCACAGACACTGGGGCTCCGGGCTCGCCAGCCAGCTCAGGGTGCCGACGTTGTTGCCTGCTCGCTGTCTGCGCCGCCTCCAGAGCCCAGCTCTTCCGAAATTGCGAACGTCCAGCGACTGCTGCCACACGAAAGGTGCGAGGGCTGCCAGGTGTTGCTGGCCCTCGCCTTCCCTTGGCAGCCCTTCCACAGCCCCACAGACACTGGGGCTCCGGGCTCGCCAGCCAGCTCAGGGTGCCGACGTTGTTGCCTGCTCGCTGTCTGCGCCGCCTCCAGAGCCCAGCTCCGAAATTGCAAACGTCCAGCGACTGCTGCCACACGAAAGGTGCGAGGGCTGCCAGGTGTTGCTGGCCCTCGCCTTCCCTTGGCAGCCCTTCCACAGCCCCACAGACACTGGGGCTCCGGGCTCGCCAGCCAGCTCAGGGTGCCGACGTTGTTGCCTGCTCGCTGTCTGCGCCGCCTCCAGAGCCCAGCTCCGAAATTGCGAACGTCCAGCGACTGCTGCCACACCAAAGGTGCGAGGGCTGCCAGGTGTTGCTGGCCCTCGCCTTCCCTTGGCAGCCCTTCCACAGCCCCACAGACACTGGGGCTCCGGGCTCGCCAGCCAGCTCAGGGTGCCGACGTTGTTGCCTGCTCGCTGTCTGCGCCGCCTCCAGAGCCCAGCTCCGAAATTGCGAACGTCCAGCGACTGCTGCCACACGAAAGGTGCGAGGGCTGCCAGGTGTTGCTGGCCCTCGCCTTCCCTTGGCAGCCCTTCCACAGCCCCACAGACACTGGGGCTCCGGGCTCGCCAGCCAGCTCAGGGTGCCGACGTTGTTGCCTGCTCGCTGTCTGCGCCGCCTCCAGAGCCCAGCTCCGAAATTGCAAACGTCCAGCGACTGCTCCCACACCAAAGGTGCCAGGACTGCCAGGTGTTGCTGGCCCTCGCCTTCCCTTGGCAGCCCTTCCACAGCCCCACAGACACTGGGGCTCCGGGCTCGCCAGCCAGCTCAGGGTGCCGACGTTGTTGCCTGCTCGCTGTCTGCGCCGCCTCCAGAGCCCAGCTCCGAAATTGCGAACGTCCAGCGACTGCTGCCACACGAAAGGTGCGAGGGCTGCCAGGTGTTGCTGGCCCTCGCCTTCCCTTGGCAGCCCTTCCACAGCCCCACAGACACTGGGGCTCCGGGCTCGCCAGCCAGCTCAGGGTGCCGACGTTGTTGCCTGCTCGCTGTCTGCGCCGCCTCCAGAGCCCAGCTCCGAAATTGCGAACGTCCAGCGACTGCTGCCACACGAAAGGTGCGAGGGCTGCCAGGTGTTGCTGGCCCTCGCCTTCCCTTGGCAGCC
The DNA here is from genome assembly GCF_965638725.1 of Aptenodytes patagonicus. Lineage (NCBI taxonomy): Eukaryota > Metazoa > Chordata > Aves > Sphenisciformes > Spheniscidae > Aptenodytes > Aptenodytes patagonicus. The sequence goes on along the minus strand of NW_027472263.1, from coordinate 25,335 downwards.
CTTCCACAGCCCCACAGACACTGGGGCTCCGGGCTCGCCAGCCAGCTCAGGGTGCCGACGTTGTTGCCTGCTCGCTGTCTGCGCCGCCTCCAGAGCCCAGCTCCGAAATTGCGAACGTCCAGCGACTGCTGCCACACGAAAGGTGCGAGGGCTGCCAGGTGTTGCTGGCCCTCGCCTTCCCTTGGCAGCCCTTCCACAGCCCCACAGACACTGGGGCTCCGGGCTCGCCAGCCAGCTCAGGGTGCCGACGTTGTTGCCTGCTCGCTGTCTGCGCCGCCTCCAGAGCCCAGCTCCGAAATTGCAAACGTCCAGCGACTGCTCCCACACCAAAGGTGCGAGGGCTGCCAGGTGTTGCTGGCCCTCGCCTTCCCTTGGCAGCCCTTCCACAGCCCCACAGACACTGGGGCTCCGGGCTCGCCAGCCAGCTCAGGGTGCCGACGTTGTTGCCTGCTCGCTGTCTGCGCCGCCTCCAGAGCCCAGCTCCGAAATTGCGAACGTCCAGCGACTGCTGCCACACGAAAGGTGCGAGGGCTGCCAGGTGTTGCTGGCCCTCGCCTTCCCTTGGCAGCCCTTCCACAGCCCCACAGACACTGGGGCTCCGGGCTCGCCAGCCAGCTCAGGGTGCCGACGTTGTTGCCTGCTCGCTGTCTGCGCCGCCTCCAGAGCCCAGCTCCGAAATTGCAAACGTCCAGCGACTGCTCCCACACCAAAGGTGCCAGGACTGCCAGGTGTTGCTGGCCCTCGCCTTCCCTTGGCAGCCCTTCCACAGCCCCACAGACACTGGGGCTCCGGGCTCGCCAGCCAGCTCAGGGTGCCGACGTTGTTGCCTGCTCGCTGTCTGCGCCGCCTCCAGAGCCCAGCTCCGAAATTGCGAACGTCCAGCGACTGCTGCCACACGAAAGGTGCGAGGGCTGCCAGGTGTTGCTGGCCCTCGCCTTCCCTTGGCAGCCCTTCCACAGCCCCACAGACACTGGGGCTCCGGGCTCGCCAGCCAGCTCAGGGTGCCGACGTTGTTGCCTGCTCGCTGTCTGCGCCGCCTCCAGAGCCCAGCTCCGAAATTGCAAACGTCCAGCGACTGCTCCCACACCAAAGGTGCCAGGACTGCCAGGTGTTGCTGGCCCTCGCCTTCCCTTGGCAGCCCTTCCACAGCCCCACAGACACTGGGGCTCCGGGCTCGCCAGCCAGCTCAGGGTGCCGACGTTGTTGCCTGCTCGCTGTCTGCGCCGCCTCCAGAGCCCAGCTCCGAAATTGCGAACGTCCAGCGACTGCTGCCACACCAAAGGTGCGAGGGCTGCCAGGTGTTGCTGGCCCTCGCCTTCCCTTGGCAGCCCTTCCACAGCCCCACAGACACTGGGGCTCCGGGCTCGCCAGCCAGCTCAGGGTGCCGACGTTGTTGCCTGCTCGCTGTCTGCGCCGCCTCCAGAGCCCAGCTCCGAAATTGCGAACGTCCAGCGACTGCTGCCACACGAAAGGTGCGAGGGCTGCCAGGTGTTGCTGGCCCTCGCCTTCCCTTGGCAGCCCTTCCACAGCCCCACAGACACTGGGGCTCCGGGCTCGCCAGCCAGCTCAGGGTGCCGACATTGTTGCCTGCTCGCTGTCTGCGCCGCCTCCAGAGCCCAGCTCCGAAATTGCGAACGTCCAGCGACTGCTGCCACACGAAAGGTGCGAGGGCTGCCAGGTGTTGCTGGCCCTCGCCTTCCCTTGGCAGCCCTTCCACAGCCCCACAGACACTGGGGCTCCGGGCTCGCCAGCCAGCTCAGGGTGCCGACGTTGTTGCCTGCTCGCTGTCTGCGCCGCCTCCAGAGCCCAGCTCCGAAATTGCGAACGTCCAGCGACTGCTGCCACACGAAAGGTGCGAGGGCTGCCAGGTGTTGCTGGCCCTCGCCTTCCCTTGGCAGCCCTTCCACAGCCCCACAGACACTGGGGCTCCGGGCTCGCCAGCCAGCTCAGGGTGCCGACGTTGTTGCCTGCTCGCTGTCTGCGCCGCCTCCAGAGCCCAGCTCCGAAATTGCAAACGTCCAGCGACTGCTCCCACACCAAAGGTGCCAGGACTGCCAGGTGTTGCTGGCCCTCGCCTTCCCTTGGCAGCCCTTCCACAGCCCCACAGACACTGGGGCTCCGGGCTCGCCAGCCAGCTCAGGGTGCCGACGTTGTTGCCTGCTCGCTGTCTGCGCCGCCTCCAGAGCCCAGCTCCGAAATTGCAAACGTCCAGCGACTGCTGCCACACGAAAGGTGCGAGGGCTGCCAGGTGTTGCTGGCCCTCGCCTTCCCTTGGCAGCCCTTCCACAGCCCCACAGACACTGGGGCTCCGGGCTCGCCAGCCAGCTCAGGGTGCCGACGTTGTTGCCTGCTCGCTGTCTGCGCCGCCTCCAGAGCCCAGCTCCGAAATTGCGAACGTCCAGCGACTGCTGCCACACGAAAGGTGCGAGGGCTGCCAGGTGTTGCTGGCCCTCGCCTTCCCTTGGCAGCCCTTCCACAGCCCCACAGACACTGGGGCTCCGGGCTCGCCAGCCAGCTCAGGGTGCCGACGTTGTTGCCTGCTCGCTGTCTGCGCCGCCTCCAGAGCCCAGCTCCGAAATTGCAAACGTCCAGCGACTGCTCCCACACCAAAGGTGCCAGGACTGCCAGGTGTTGCTGGCCCTCGCCTTCCCTTGGCAGCCCTTCCACAGCCCCACAGACACTGGGGCTCCGGGCTCGCCAGCCAGCTCAGGGTGCCGACGTTGTTGCCTGCTCGCTGTCTGCGCCGCCTCCAGAGCCCAGCTCCGAAATTGCGAACGTCCAGCGACTGCTGCCACACGAAAGGTGCGAGGGCTGCCAGGTGTTGCTGGCCCTCGCCTTCCCTTGGCAGCCCTTCCACAGCCCCACAGACACTGGGGCTCCGGGCTCGCCAGCCAGCTCAGGGTGCCGACGTTGTTGCCTGCTCGCTGTCTGCGCCGCCTCCAGAGCCCAGCTCCGAAATTGCGAACGTCCAGCGACTGCTGCCACACGAAAGGTGCGAGGGCTGCCAGGTGTTGCTGGCCCTCGCCTTCCCTTGGCAGCCCTTCCACAGCCCCACAGACACTGGGGCTCCGGGCTCGCCAGCCAGCTCAGGGTGCCGACGTTGTTGCCTGCTCGCTGTCTGCGCCGCCTCCAGAGCCCAGCTCCGAAATTGCAAACGTCCAGCGACTGCTGCCACACGAAAGGTGCGAGGGCTGCCAGGTGTTGCTGGCCCTCGCCTTCCCTTGGCAGCCCTTCCACAGCCCCACAGACACTGGGGCTCCGGGCTCGCCAGCCAGCTCAGGGTGCCGACGTTGTTGCCTGCTCGCTGTCTGCGCCGCCTCCAGAGCCCAGCTCCGAAATTGCGAACGTCCAGCGACTGCTGCCACACGAAAGGTGCGAGGGCTGCCAGGTGTTGCTGGCCCTCGCCTTCCCTTGGCAGCCCTTCCACAGCCCCACAGACACTGGGGCTCCGGGCTCGCCAGCCAGCTCAGGGTGCCGACGTTGTTGCCTGCTCGCTGTCTGCGCCGCCTCCAGAGCCCAGCTCCGAAATTGCGAACGTCCAGCGACTGCTGCCACACGAAAGGTGCGAGGGCTGCCAGGTGTTGCTGGCCCTCGCCTTCCCTTGGCAGCCCTTCCACAGCCCCACAGACACTGGGGCTCCGGGCTCGCCAGCCAGCTCAGGGTGCCGACGTTGTTGCCTGCTCGCTGTCTGCGCCGCCTCCAGAGCCCAGCTCCGAAATTGCAAACGTCCAGCGACTGCTCCCACACCAAAGGTGCCAGGACTGCCAGGTGTTGCTGGCCCTCGCCTTCCCTTGGCAGCCCTTCCACAGCCCCACAGACACTGGGGCTCCGGGCTCGCCAGCCAGCTCAGGGTGCCGACGTTGTTGCCTGCTCGCTGTCTGCGCCGCCTCCAGAGCCCAGCTCCGAAATTGCGAACGTCCAGCGACTGCTGCCACACGAAAGGTGCGAGGGCTGCCAGGTGTTGCTGGCCCTCGCCTTCCCTTGGCAGCCCTTCCACAGCCCCACAGACACTGGGGCTCCGGGCTCGCCAGCCAGCTCAGGGTGCCGACGTTGTTGCCTGCTCGCTGTCTGCGCCGCCTCCAGAGCCCAGCTCCGAAATTGCAAACGTCCAGCGACTGCTCCCACACCAAAGGTGCCAGGACTGCCAGGTGTTGCTGGCCCTCGCCTTCCCTTGGCAGCCCTTCCACAGCCCCACAGACACTGGGGCTCCGGGCTCGCCAGCCAGCTCAGGGTGCCGACGTTGTTGCCTGCTCGCTGTCTGCGCCGCCTCCAGAGCCCAGCTCCGAAATTGCGAACGTCCAGCGACTGCTGCCACACCAAAGGTGCGAGGGCTGCCAGGTGTTGCTGGCCCTCGCCTTCCCTTGGCAGCCCTTCCACAGCCCCACAGACACTGGGGCTCCGGGCTCGCCAGCCAGCTCAGGGTGCCGACGTTGTTGCCTGCTCGCTGTCTGCGCCGCCTCCAGAGCCCAGCTCCGAAATTGCGAACGTCCAGCGACTGCTGCCACACGAAAGGTGCGAGGGCTGCCAGGTGTTGCTGGCCCTCGCCTTCCCTTGGCAGCCCTTCCACAGCCCCACAGACACTGGGGCTCCGGGCTCGCCAGCCAGCTCAGGGTGCCGACGTTGTTGCCTGCTCGCTGTCTGCGCCGCCTCCAGAGCCCAGCTCCGAAATTGCGAACGTCCAGCGACTGCTGCCACACGAAAGGTGCGAGGGCTGCCAGGTGTTGCTGGCCCTCGCCTTCCCTTGGCAGCCCTTCCACAGCCCCACAGACACTGGGGCTCCGGGCTCGCCAGCCAGCTCAGGGTGCCGACGTTGTTGCCTGCTCGCTGTCTGCGCCGCCTCCAGAGCCCAGCTCCGAAATTGCGAACGTCCAGCGACTGCTGCCACACGAAAGGTGCGAGGGCTGCCAGGTGTTGCTGGCCCTCGCCTTCCCTTGGCAGCCCTTCCACAGCCCCACAGACACTGGGGCTCCGGGCTCGCCAGCCAGCTCAGGGTGCCGACGTTGTTGCCTGCTCGCTGTCTGCGCCGCCTCCAGAGCCCAGCTCCGAAATTGCGAACGTCCAGCGACTGCTGCCACACCAAAGGTGCGAGGGCTGCCAGGTGTTGCTGGCCCTCGCCTTCCCTTGGCAGCCCTTCCACAGCCCCACAGACACTGGGGCTCCGGGCTCGCCAGCCAGCTCAGGGTGCCGACGTTGTTGCCTGCTCGCTGTCTGCGCCGCCTCCAGAGCCCAGCTCCGAAATTGCAAACGTCCAGCGACTGCTGCCACACGAAAGGTGCGAGGGCTGCCAGGTGTTGCTGGCCCTCGCCTTCCCTTGGCAGCCCTTCCACAGCCCCACAGACACTGGGGCTCCGGGCTCGCCAGCCAGCTCAGGGTGCCGACGTTGTTGCCTGCTCGCTGTCTGCGCCGCCTCCAGAGCCCAGCTCCGAAATTGCGAACGTCCAGCGACTGCTGCCACACGAAAGGTGCGAGGGCTGCCAGGTGTTGCTGGCCCTCGCCTTCCCTTGGCAGCCCTTCCACAGCCCCACAGACACTGGGGCTCCGGGCTCGCCAGCCAGCTCAGGGTGCCGACGTTGTTGCCTGCTCGCTGTCTGCGCCGCCTCCAGAGCCCAGCTCCGAAATTGCGAACGTCCAGCGACTGCTGCCACACGAAAGGTGCGAGGGCTGCCAGGTGTTGCTGGCCCTCGCCTTCCCTTGGCAGCCCTTCCACAGCCCCACAGACACTGGGGCTCCGGGCTCGCCAGCCAGCTCAGGGTGCCGACGTTGTTGCCTGCTCGCTGTCTGCGCCGCCTCCAGAGCCCAGCTCCGAAATTGCAAACGTCCAGCGACTGCTCCCACACCAAAGGTGCCAGGACTGCCAGGTGTTGCTGGCCCTCGCCTTCCCTTGGCAGCCCTTCCACAGCCCCACAGACACTGGGGCTCCGGGCTCGCCAGCCAGCTCAGGGTGCCGACGTTGTTGCCTGCTCGCTGTCTGCGCCGCCTCCAGAGCCCAGCTCCGAAATTGCGAACGTCCAGCGACTGCTGCCACACGAAAGGTGCGAGGGCTGCCAGGTGTTGCTGGCCCTCGCCTTCCCTTGGCAGCCCTTCCACAGCCCCACAGACACTGGGGCTCCGGGCTCGCCAGCCAGCTCAGGGTGCCGACGTTGTTGCCTGCTCGCTGTCTGCGCCGCCTCCAGAGCCCAGCTCCGAAATTGCAAACGTCCAGCGACTGCTCCCACACCAAAGGTGCCAGGACTGCCAGGTGTTGCTGGCCCTCGCCTTCCCTTGGCAGCCCTTCCACAGCCCCACAGACACTGGGGCTCCGGGCTCGCCAGCCAGCTCAGGGTGCCGACGTTGTTGCCTGCTCGCTGTCTGCGCCGCCTCCAGAGCCCAGCTCCGAAATTGCGAACGTCCAGCGACTGCTCCCACACCAAAGGTGCCAGGACTGCCAGGTGTTGCTGGCCCTCGCCTTCCCTTGGCAGCCCTTCCACAGCCCCACAGACACTGGGGCTCCGGGCTCGCCAGCCAGCTCAGGGTGCCGACGTTGTTGCCTGCTCGCTGTCTGCGCCGCCTCCAGAGCCCAGCTCCGAAATTGCGAACGTCCAGCGACTGCTGCCACACCAAAGGTGCGAGGGCTGCCAGGTGTTGCTGGCCCTCGCCTTCCCTTGGCAGCCCTTCCACAGCCCCACAGACACTGGGGCTCCGGGCTCGCCAGCCAGCTCAGGGTGCCGACGTTGTTGCCTGCTCGCTGTCTGCGCCGCCTCCAGAGCCCAGCTCCGAAATTGCGAACGTCCAGCGACTGCTGCCACACGAAAGGTGCGAGGGCTGCCAGGTGTTGCTGGCCCTCGCCTTCCCTTGGCAGCCCTTCCACAGCCCCACAGACACTGGGGCTCCGGGCTCGCCAGCCAGCTCAGGGTGCCGACGTTGTTGCCTGCTCGCTGTCTGCGCCGCCTCCAGAGCCCAGCTCCGAAATTGCGAACGTCCAGCGACTGCTGCCACACGAAAGGTGCGAGGGCTGCCAGGTGTTGCTGGCCCTCGCCTTCCCTTGGCAGCCCTTCCACAGCCCCACAGACACTGGGGCTCCGGGCTCGCCAGCCAGCTCAGGGTGCCGACGTTGTTGCCTGCTCGCTGTCTGCGCCGCCTCCAGAGCCCAGCTCCGAAATTGCGAACGTCCAGCGACTGCTGCCACACGAAAGGTGCGAGGGCTGCCAGGTGTTGCTGGCCCTCGCCTTCCCTTGGCAGCCCTTCCACAGCCCCACAGACACTGGGGCTCCGGGCTCGCCAGCCAGCTCAGGGTGCCGACGTTGTTGCCTGCTCGCTGTCTGCGCCGCCTCCAGAGCCCAGCTCCGAAATTGCGAACGTCCAGCGACTGCTGCCACACGAAAGGTGCGAGGGCTGCCAGGTGTTGCTGGCCCTCGCCTTCCCTTGGCAGCCCTTCCACAGCCCCACAGACACTGGGGCTCCGGGCTCGCCAGCCAGCTCAGGGTGCCGACGTTGTTGCCTGCTCGCTGTCTGCGCCGCCTCCAGAGCCCAGCTCCGAAATTGCGAACGTCCAGCGACTGCTGCCACACGAAAGGTGCGAGGGCTGCCAGGTGTTGCTGGCCCTCGCCTTCCCTTGGCAGCCCTTCCACAGCCCCACAGACACTGGGGCTCCGGGCTCGCCAGCCAGCTCAGGGTGCCGACGTTGTTGCCTGCTCGCTGTCTGCGCCGCCTCCAGAGCCCAGCTCCGAAATTGCGAACGTCCAGCGACTGCTGCCACACGAAAGGTGCGAGGGCTGCCAGGTGTTGCTGGCCCTCGCCTTCCCTTGGCAGCCCTTCCACAGCCCCACAGACACTGGGGCTCCGGGCTCGCCAGCCAGCTCAGGGTGCCGACGTTGTTGCCTGCTCGCTGTCTGCGCCGCCTCCAGAGCCCAGCTCCGAAATTGCGAACGTCCAGCAACTGCTGCCACACGAAAGGTGCGAGGGCTGCCAGGTGTTGCTGGCCCTCGCCTTCCCTTGGCAGCCCTTCCACAGCCCCACAGACACTGGGGCTCCGGGCTCGCCAGCCAGCTCAGGGTGCCGACGTTGTTGCCTGCTCGCTGTCTGCGCCGCCTCCAGAGCCCAGCTCCGAAATTGCGAACGTCCAGCGACTGCTCCCACACCAAAGGTGCGAGGGCTGCCAGGTGTTGCTGGCCCTCGCCTTCCCTTGGCAGCCCTTCCACAGCCCCACAGACACTGGGGCTCCGGGCTCGCCAGCCAGCTCAGGGTGCCGACGTTGTTGCGTGCTCGCTGTCTGCGCCGCCTCCAGAGCCCAGCTCCGAAATTGCGAACGTCCAGCGACTGCTGCCACACGAAAGGTGCCAGGGCTGCCAGGTGTTGCTGGCCCTCGCCTTCCCTTGGCAGCCCTTCCACAGCCCCACAGACACTGGGGCTCCGGGCTCGCCAGCCAGCTCAGGGTGCCGACGTTGTTGCCTGCTCGCTGTCTGCGCCGCCTCCAGAGCCCAGCTCCGAAATTGCGAACGTCCAGCGACTGCTGCCACACCAAAGGTGCGAGGGCTGCCAGGTGTTGCTGGCCCTCGCCTTCCCTTGGCAGCCCTTCCACAGCCCCACAGACACTGGGGCTCCGGGCTCGCCAGCCAGCTCAGGGTGCCGACGTTGTTGCCTGCTCGCTGTCTGCGCCGCCTCCAGAGCCCAGCTCCGAAATTGCGAACGTCCAGCGACTGCTGCCACACGAAAGGTGCGAGGGCTGCCAGGTGTTGCTGGCCCTCGCCTTCCCTTGGCAGCCCTTCCACAGCCCCACAGACACTGGGGCTCCGGGCTCGCCAGCCAGCTCAGGGTGCCGACGTTGTTGCCTGCTCGCTGTCTGCGCCGCCTCCAGAGCCCAGCTCCGAAATTGCAAACGTCCAGCGACTGCTCCCACACAAAAGGTGCCAGCACTGCCAGGTGTTGCTGGCCCTCGCCTTCCCTTGGCAGCCCTTCCACAGCCCCACAGACACTGGGGCTGCGGCCTCGCCAGCCAGCTCAGGGTGCCGACGTTGTTGCCTGCTCGCTGTCTGCGCCGCCTCCAGAGCCCAGCTCCGAAATTGCGAACGTCCAGCGACTGCTGCCACACGAAAGGTGCGAGGGCTGCCAGGTGTTGCTGGCCCTCGCCTTCCCTTGGCAGCCCTTCCACAGCCCCACAGACACTGGGGCTCCGGGCTCGCCAGCCAGCTCAGGGTGCCGACGTTGTTGCCTGCTCTCTCTCAGCGCCGCCTCCAGAGCCCAGCTCCGAAATTGCGAACGTCCAGCGACTGCTGCCACACGAAAGGTGCGAGGGCTGCCAGGTGTTGCTGGCCCTCGCCTTCCCTTGGCAGCCCTTCCACAGCCCCACAGACACTGGGGCTCCGGGCTCGCCAGCCAGCTCAGGGTGCCGACGTTGTTGCCTGCTCGCTGTCTGCGCCGCCTCCAGAGCCCAGCTCCGAAATTGTGAACGTCCAGCGACTGCTGCCACACGAAAGGTGCGAGGGCTGCCAGGTGTTGCTGGCCCTCGCCTTCCCTTGGCAGCCCTTCCACAGCCCCACAGACACTGGGGCTCCGGGCTCGCCAGCCAGCTCAGGGTGCCGACGTTGTTGCCTGCTCGCTGTCTGCGCCGCCTCCAGAGCCCAGCTCCGAAATTGCGAACGTCCAGCGATTGCTGCCACACCAAAGGTGCGAGGGCTGCCAGGTGTTGCTGGCCCTCGCCTTCCCTTGGCAGTCCTTCCACAGCCCCACAGACACTGGGGCTCCGGGCTCGCCAGCCAGCTCACGGTGCCGACGTTGTTGCCTGCTCGCTGTCTGCGCCGCCTCCAGAGCCCAGCTCCGAAATTGCGAACGTCCAGCGACTGCTGCCACACGAAAGGTGCGAGGGCTGCCAGGTGTTGCTGGCCCTCGCCTTCCCTTGGCAGCCCTTCCACAGCCCCACAGACACTGGGGCTCCGGGCTCGCCAGCCAGCTCAGGGTGCCGACGTTGTTGCCTGCTCGCTGTCTGCGCCGCCTCCAGAGCCCAGCTCCGAAATTGCGAACGTCCAGCAACTGCTGCCACACGAAAGGTGCGAGGGCTGCCAGGTGTTGCTGGCCCTCGCCTTCCCTTGGCAGCCCTTCCACAGCCCCACAGACACTGGGGCTCCGGGCTCGCCAGCCAGCTCAGGGTGCCGACGTTGTTGCCTGCTCGCTGTCTGCGCCGCCTCCAGAGCCCAGCTCCGAAATTGTGAACGTCCAGCGACTGCTCCCACACCAAAGGTGCGAGGGCTGCCAGGTGTTGCTGGCCCTCGCCTTCCCTTGGCAGCCCTTCCACAGCCCCACAGACACTGGGGCTCCGGGCTCGCCAGCCAGCTCAGGGTGCCGACGTTGTTGGCTGCTCGCTGTCTGCGCCGCCTCCAGAGCCCAGCTCCGAAATTGCGAACGTCCAGCGACTGCTGCCACACGAAAGGTGCGAGGGCTGCCAGGTGTTGCTGGCCCTCGCCTTCCCTTGGCAGCCCTTCCACAGCCCCACAGACACTGGGGCTCCGGGCTCGCCAGCCAGCTCAGGGTGCCGACGTTGTTGCGTGCTCGCTGTCTGCGCCGCCTCCAGAGCCCAGCTCCGAAATTGCGAACGTCCAGCGACTGCTCCCACACCAAAGGTGCGAGGGCTGCCAGGTGTTGCTGGCCCTCGCCTTCCCTTGGCAGCCCTTCCACAGCCCCACAGACACTGGGGCTCCGGGCTCGCCAGCCAGCTCAGGGTGCCGACGTTGTTGCCTGCTCGCTGTCTGCGCCGCCTCCAGAGCCCAGCTCCGAAATTGCGAACGTCCAGCGACTGCTGCCACACGAAAGGTGCGAGGGCTGCCAGGTGTTGCTGTCCCTCGCCTTCCCTTGGCAGCCCTTCCACAGCCCCACAGACACTGGGGCTCCGGGCTTGCCAGCCAGCTCAGGGTGCCGACGTTGTTGCCTGCTCGCTGTCTGCGCCGCCTCCAGAGCCCAGCTCCGAAATTGCGAACGTCCAGCGATTGCTGCCACACCAAAGGTGCGAGGGCTGCCAGGTGTTGCTGGCCCTCGCCTTCCCTTGGCAGCCCTTCCACAGCCCCACAGACACTGGGGCTCCGGGCTCGCCAGCCAGCTCAGGGTGCCGACGTTGTTGCCTGCTCGCTGTCTGCGCCGCCTCCAGAGCCCAGCTCCGAAATTGCGAACGTCCAGCAACTGCTGCCACACGAAAGGTGCGAGGGCTGCCAGGTGTTGCTGGCCCTCGCCTTCCCTTGGCATCCCTTCCACAGCCCCACAGACACTGGGGCTCCGGGCTCGCCAGCCAGCTCAGGGTGCCGACGTTGTTGCCTGCTCGCTGTCTGCGCCGCCTCCAGAGCCCAGCTCCGAAATTGCGAACGTCCAGCGACTGCTGCCACACGAAAGGTGCGAGGGCTGCCAGGTGTTGCTGGCCCTCGCCTTCCCTTGGCAGCCCTTCCACAGCCCCACAGACACTGGGGCTCCGGGCTCGCCAGCCAGCTCAGGGTGCCGACGTTGTTGCCTGCTCTCTCTCAGCGCCGCCTCCAGAGCCCAGCTCCGAAATTGCGAACGTCCAGCGACTGCTGCCACACGAAAGGTGCGAGGGCTGCCAGGTGTTGCTGGCCCTCGCCTTCCCTTGGCAGCCCTTCCACAGCCCCACAGACACTGGGGCTCCGGGCTCGCCAGCCAGCTCAGGGTGCCGACGTTGTTGCCTGCTCGCTGTCTGCGCCGCCTCCAGAGCCCAGCTCCGAAATTGCAAACGTCCAGCGACTGCTCCCACACCAAAGGTGCCAGGACTGCCAGGTGTTGCTGGCCCTCGCCTTCCCTTGGCAGCCCTTCCACAGCCCCACAGACACTGGGGCTCCGGGCTCGCCAGCCAGCTCAGGGTGCCGACGTTGTTGCCTGCTCGCTGTCTGCGCCGCCTCCAGAGCCCAGCTCCGAAATTGCGAACGTCCAGCGACTGCTGCCACACGAAACGTGCGAGGGCTGCCAGGTGTTGCTGGCCCTCGCCTTCCCTTGGCAGCCCTTCCACAGCCCCACAGACACTGGGGCTCCGGGCTCGCCAGCCAGCTCACGGTGCCGACGTTGTTGGCTGCTCGCTGTCTGCACCGCCTCCAGAGCCCAGCTCCGAAATTGCGAACGTCCAGCAACTGCTGCCACACGAAAGGTGCGAGGGCTGCCAGGTGTTGCTGGCCCTCGCCTTCCCTTGGCAGCCCTTCCACAGCCCCACAGACACTGGGGCTCCGGGCTCGCCAGCCAGCTCAGGGTGCCGACGTTGTTGCCTGCTCGCTGTCTGCGCCGCCTCCAGAGCCCAGCTCCGAAATTGCGAACGTCCAGCGACTGCTCCCACACGAAAGGTGCGAGGGCTGCCAGGTGTTGCTGGCCCTCGCCTTCCCTTGGCAGCCCTTCCACAGCCCCACAGACACTGGGGCTCCGGGCTCGCCAGCCAGCTCAGGGTGCCGACGTTGTTGCCTGCTCGCTGTCTGCGCCGCCTCCAGAGCCCAGCTCCGAAATTGCGAACGTCCAGCGACTGCTGCCACACCAAAGGTGCGAGGGCTGCCAGGTGTTGCTGGCCCTCGCCTTCCCTTGGCAGCCCTTCCACAGCCCCACAGACACTGGGGCTCCGGGCTCGCCAGCCAGCTCAGGGTGCCGACGTTGTTGCGTGCTCGCTGTCTGCGCCGCCTCCAGAGCCCAGCTCCGAAATTGCGAACGTCCAGCGACTGCTCCCACACCAAAGGTGCCAGGACTGCCAGGTGTTGCTGGCCCTCGCCTTCCCTTGGCAGCCCTTCCACAGCCCCACAGACACTGGGGCTCCGGGCTCGCCAGCCAGCTCAGGGTGCCGACGTTGTTGCCTGCTCGCTGTCTGCGCCGCCTCCAGAGCCCAGCTCCGAAATTGCGAACGTCCAGCGACTGCTGCCACACGAAAGGTGCGAGGGCTGCCAGGTGTTGCTGGCCCTCGCCTTCCCTTGGCAGCCCTTCCACAGCCCCACAGACACTGGGGCTCCGGGCTCGCCAGCCAGCTCAGGGTGCCGACGTTGTTGCGTGCTCGCTGTCTGCGCCGCCTCCAGAGCCCAGCTCCGAAATTGCGAACGTCCAGTGACTGCTGCCACACGAAAGGTGCGAGGGCTGCCAGGTGTTGCTGGCCCTCGCCTTCCCTTGGCAGCCCTTCCACAGCCCCACAGACACTGGGGCTCCGGGCTCGCCAGCCAGCTCAGGGTGCCGACGTTGTTGCCTGCTCGCTGTCTGCGCCGCCTCCAGAGCCCAGCTCCGAAATTGCGAACGTCCAGCGACTGCTGCCACACGAAAGGTGCGAGGGCTGCCAGGTGTTGCTGGCCCTCGCCTTCCCTTGGCAGCCCTTCCACAGCCCCACAGACACTGGGGCTCCGGGCTCGCCAGCCAGCTCAGGGTGCCGACGTTGTTGCCTGCTCGCTGTCTGCGCCGCCTCCAGAGCCCAGCTCCGAAATTGCGAACGTCCAGCGACTGCTGCCACACGAAAGGTGCGAGGGCTGCCAGGTGTTGCTGGCCCTCGCCTTCCCTTGGCAGCCCTTCCACAGCCCCACAGACACTGGGGCTCCTGGCTCGCCAGCCAGCTCCGGGTGCCGACGTTGTTGCCTGCTCTCTCTCAGCGCCGCCTCCAGAGCCCAGCTCCGAAATTGCGAACGTCCAGCGACTGCTGCCACACGAAAGGTGCGAGGGCTGCCAGGTGTTGCTGGCCCTCGCCTTCCCTTGGCAGCCCTTCCACAGCCCCACAGACACTGGGGCTCCGGGCTCGCCAGCCAGCTCAGGGTGCCGACGTTGTTGCCTGCTCGCTGTCTGCGCCGCCTCCAGAGCCCAGCTCCGAAATTGCAAACGTCCAGCGACTGCTCCCACACCAAAGGTGCCAGGACTGCCAGGTGTTGCTGGCCCTCGCCTTCCCTTGGCAGCCCTTCCACAGCCCCACAGACACTGGGGCTCCGGGCTCGCCAGCCAGCTCAGGGTGCCGACGTTGTTGCCTGCTCGCTGTCTGCGCCGCCTCCAGAGCCCAGCTCCGAAATTGCGAACGTCCAGCGATTGCTGCCACACGAAAGGTGCGAGGGCTGCCAGGTGTTGCTGGCCCTCGCCTTCCCTTGGCAGCCCTTCCACAGCCCCACAGACACTGGGGCTCCGGGCTCGCCAGCCAGCTCACGGTGCCGACGTTGTTGGCTGCTCGCTGTCTGCACCGCCTCCAGAGCCCAGCTCCGAAATTGCGAACGTCCAGCGACTGCTGCCACACGAAAGGTGCGAGGGCTGCCAGGTGTTGCTGGCCCTCGCCTTCCCTTGGCAGCCCTTCCACAGCCCCACAGACACTGGGGCTCCGGCTCGCCAGCCAGCTCAGGGTGCCGACGTTGTTGCCTGCTCGCTGTCTGCGCCGCCTCCAGAGCCCAGCTCCGAAATTGCGAACGTCCAGCGACTGCTGCCACACGAAAGGTGCGAGGGCTGCCAGGTGTTGCTGGCCCTCGCCTTCCCTTGACAGCCCTTCCACAGCCCCACAGACACTGGGGCTCCGGGCTCGCCAGCCAGCTCAGGGTGCCGACGTTGTTGCCTGCTCGCTGTCTGCGCCGCCTCCAGAGCCCAGCTCCGAAATTGCGAACGTCCAGCGACTGCTCCCACACCAAAGGTGCGAGGGCTGCCAGGTGTTGCTGGCCCTCGCCTTCCCTTGGCAGCCCTTCCACAGCCCCACAGACACTGGGGCTCCGGGCTCGCCAGCCAGCTCAGGGTGCCGACGTTGTTGCCTGCTCGCTGACTGCGCCGCCTCCAGAGCCCAGCTCCGAAATTGCGAACGTCCAGCGACTGCTGCCACACTAAAGGTGCGAGGGCTGCCAGGTGTTGCTGGCCCTCGCCTTCCCTTGGCAGCCCTTCCACAGCCCCACAGACACTGGGGCTCCGGGCTCGCCAGCCAGCTCAGGGTGCCGACGTTGTTGGCTGCTCGCTGTCTGCACCGCCTCCAGAGCCCAGCTCCGAAATTGCGAACGTCCAGCGACTGCTCCCACACCAAAGGTGCCAGGACTGCCAGGTGTTGCTGGCCCTCGCCTTCCCTTGGCAGTCCTTCCACAGCCCCACAGACACTGGGGCTCCGGGCTCGCCAGCCAGCTCACGGTGCCGACGTTGTTGGCTGCTCGCTGTCTGCACCGCCTCCAGAGCCCAGCTCCGAAATTGCGAACGTCCAGCGACTGCTGCCACACGAAAGGTGCGAGGGCTGCCAGGTGTTGCTGGCCCTCGCCTTCCCTTGGCAGCCCTTCCACAGCCCCACAGACACTGGGGCTCCGGGCTCGCCAGCCAGCTCAGGGTGCCGACGTTGTTGCCTGCTCGCTGTCTGCGCCGCCTCCAGAGCCCAGCTCCGAAATTGCGAACGTCCAGTGACTGCTGCCACACGAAAGGTGCGAGGGCTGCCAGGTGTTGCTGTCCCTCGCCTTCCCTTGGCAGCCCTTCCACAGCCCCACAGACACTGGGGCTCCGGGCTCGCCAGCCAGCTCAGGGTGCCGACGTTGTTGCCTGCTCGCTGTCTGCGCCGCCTCCAGAGCCCAGCTCCGAAATTGCGAACGTCCAGCGATTGCTGCCACACCAAAGGTGCGAGGGGCTGCCAGGTGTTGCTGGCCCTCGCCTTCCCTTGGCAGCCCTTCCACAGCCCCACAGACACTGGGGCTCCGGGCTCGCGAGCCAGCTCAGGGTGCCGACGTTGGTGCCTGCTCGCTGTCTGCGCCGCCTCCAGAGCCCAGCTCCGAAATTGCGAACGTCCAGCGACTGCTGCCACACGAAAGGTGCGAGGGCTGCCAGGTGTTGCTGGCCCTCGCCTTCCCTTGGCAGCCCTTCCACAGCCCCACAGACACTGGGGCTCCGGGCTCGCCAGCCAGCTCAGGGTGCCGACGTTGTTGCCTGCTCGCTGTCTGCGCCGCCTCCAGAGCCCAGCTCCGAAATTGCGAACGTCCAGCGACTGCTGCCACACGAAAGGTGCGAGGGCTGCCAGGTGTTGCTGGCCCTCGCCTTCCCTTGGCAGCCCCTTCCACAGCCCCACAGACACTGGGGCTCCGGGCTCGCCAGCCAGCTCAGGGTGCCGACGTTGTTGCCTGCTCGCTGTCTGCGCCGCCTCCAGAGCCCAGCTCCGAAATTGCGAACGTCCAGCGACTGCTGCCACACGAAAGGTGCGAGGGCTGCCAGGTGTTGCTGGCCCTCGCCTTCCCTTGGCAGCCCTTCCACAGCCCCACAGACACTGGGGCTCCGGGCTCGCCAGCCAGCTCAGGGTGCCGACGTTGTTGCCTGCTCGCTGTCTGCGCCGCCTCCAGAGCCCAGCTCCGAAATTGCAAACGTCCAGCGACTGCTCCCACACCAAAGGTGCCAGGACTGCCAGGTGTTGCTGGCCCTCGCCTTCCCTTGGCAGCCCTTCCACAGCCCCACAGACACTGGGGCTCCGGGCTCGCCAGCCAGCTCAGGGTGCCGACGTTGTTGCCTGCTCGCTGTCTGCGCCGCCTCCAGAGCCCAGCTCCGAAATTGCGAACGTCCAGCGACTGCTGCCACACGAAAGGTGCGAGGGCTGCCAGGTGTTGCTGGCCCTCGCCTTCCCTTGGCAGCCCTTCCACAGCCCCACAGACACTGGGGCTCCGGGCTCGCCAGCCAGCTCAGGGTGCCGACGTTGTTGCCTGCTCGCTGTCTGCGCCGCCTCCAGAGCCCAGCTCCGAAATTGCGAACGTCCAGCGACTGCTGCCACACGAAAGGTGCCAGGACTGCCAGGTGTTGCTGGCCCTCGCCTTCCCTTGGCAGCCCTTCCACAGCCCCACAGACACTGGGGCTCCGGGCTCGCCAGCCAGCTCAGGGTGCCGACGTTGTTGCCTGCTCGCTCTCTGCGCCGCCTCCAGAGCCCAGCTCCGAAATTGCGAACGTCCAGCGACTGCTGCCACACGAAAGGTGCGAGGGCTGCCAGGTGTTGCTGGCCCTCGCCTTCCCTTGGCAGCCCTTCCACAGCCCCACAGACACTGGGGCTCCGGGCTCGCCAGCCAGCTCAGGGTGCCGACGTTGTTGCCTGCTCGCTGTCTGCGCCGCCTCCAGAGCCCAGCTCCGAAATTGCGAACGTCCAGCGACTGCTGCCACACGAAAGGTGCGAGGGCTGCCAGGTGTTGCTGGCCCTCGCCTTCCCTTGGCAGCCCTTCCACAGCCCCACAGACACTGGGGCTCCGGGCTCGCCAGCCAGCTCCGGGTGCCGACGTTGTTGCCTGCTCTCTCTCAGCGCCGCCTCCAGAGCCCAGCTCCGAAATTGCGAACGTCCAGCGACTGCTGCCACACGAAAGGTGCGAGGGCTGCCAGGTGTTGCTGGCCCTCGCCTTCCCTTGGCAGCCCTTCCACAGCCCCACAGACACTGGGGCTCCGGGCTCGCCAGCCAGCTCAGGGTGCCGACGTTGTTGCCTGCTCGCTGTCTGCGCCGCCTCCAGAGCCCAGCTCCGAAATTGCAAACGTCCAGCGACTGCTGCCACACCAAAGGTGCCAGGACTGCCAGGTGTTGCTGGCCCTCGCCTTCCCTTGGCAGCCCTTCCACAGCCCCACAGACACTGGGGCTCCGGGCTCGCCAGCCAGCTCAGGGTGCCGACGTTGTTGCCTGCTCGCTGTCTGCGCCGCCTCCAGAGCCCAGCTCCGAAATTGCGAACGTCCAGCGACTGCTGCCACACGAAAGGTGCGAGGGCTGCCAGGTGTTGCTGGCCCTCGCCTTCCCTTGGCAGCCCTTCCACAGCCCCACAGACACTGGGGCTCCGGGCTCGCCAGCCAGCTCAGGGTGCCGACGTTGTTGCCTGCTCGCTGTCTGCGCCGCCTCCAGAGCCCAGCTCCGAAATTGCGAACGTCCAGCGATTGCTGCCACACCAAAGGTGCGAGGGCTGCCAGGTGTTGCTGGCCCTCGCCTTCCCTTGGCAGTCCTTCCACAGCCCCACAGACACTGGGGCTCCGGGCTCGCCAGCCAGCTCACGGTGCCGACGTTGTTGCCTGCTCGCTGTCTGCACCGCCTCCAGAGCCCAGCTCCGAAATTGCGAACGTCCAGCGACTGCTGCCACACGAAAGGTGCGAGGGCTGCCAGGTGTTGCTGGCCCTCGCCTTCCCTTGGCAGCCCTTCCACAGCCCCACAGACACTGGGGCTCCGGGCTCGCCAGCCAGCTCAGGGTGCCGACGTTGTTGCCTGCTCGCTGTCTGCGCCGCCTCCAGAGCCCAGCTCCGAAATTGCGAACGTCCAGCAACTGCTGCCACACCAAAGGTGCGAGGGCTGCCAGGTGTTGCTGGCCCTCGCCTTCCCTTGACAGCCCTTCCACAGCCCCACAGACACTGGGGCTCCGGGCTCGCCAGCCAGCTCAGGGTGCCGACGTTGTTGCCTGCTCGCTGTCTGCGCCGCCTCCAGAGCCCAGCTCCGAAATTGCGAACGTCCAGCGACTGCTCCCACACCAAAGGTGCGAGGGCTGCCAGGTGTTGCTGGCCCTTGCCTTCCCTTGGCAGCCCTTCCACAGCCCCACAGACACTGGGGCTCCGGGCTCGCCAGCCAGCTCAGGGTGCCGACGTTGTTGCCTGCTCGCTGACTGCGCCGCCTCCAGAGCCCAGCTCCGAAATTGCGAACGTCCAGCGACTGCTGCCACACTAAAGGTGCGAGGGCTGCCAGGTGTTGCTGGCCCTCGCCTTCCCTTGGCAGCCCTTCCACAGCCCCACAGACACTGGGGCTCCGGGCTCGCCAGCCAGCTCAGGGTGCCGACGTTGTTGGCTGCTCGCTGTCTGCGCCGCCTCCAGAGCCCAGCTCCGAAATTGCGAACGTCCAGCGACTGCTCCCACACCAAAGGTGCCAGGACTGCCAGGTGTTGCTGGCCCTCGCCTTCCCTTGGCAGTCCTTCCACAGCCCCACAGACACTGGGGCTCCGGGCTCGCCAGCCAGCTCACGGTGCCGACGTTGTTGGCTGCTCGCTGTCTGCACCGCCTCCAGAGCCCAGCTCCGAAATTGCGAACGTCCAGCGACTGCTGCCACACGAAAGGTGCGAGGGCTGCCAGGTGTTGCTGGCCCTCGCCTTCCCTTGGCAGCCCTTCCACAGCCCCACAGACACTGGGGCTCCGGGCTCGCCAGCCAGCTCAGGGTGCCGACGTTGTTGCCTGCTCGCTGTCTGCGCCGCCTCCAGAGCCCAGCTCCGAAATTGCGAACGTCCAGCGACTGCTGCCACACGAAAGGTGCGAGGGCTGCCAGGTGTTGCTGGCCCTCGCCTTCCCTTGGCAGCCCTTCCACAGCCCCACAGACACTGGGGCTCCGGGCTCGCCAGCCAGCTCAGGGTGCCGACGTTGTTGGCTGCTCGCTGTCTGCGCCGCCTCCAGAGCCCAGCTCCGAAATTGCGAACGTCCAGCGATTGCTGCCACACCAAAAGGTGCGAGGGCTGCCAGGTGTTGCTGGCCCTCGCCTTCCCTTGGCAGCCCTTCCACAGCCCCACAGACACTGGGGCTCCGGGCTCGCCAGCCAGCTCAGGGTGCCGACGTTGTTGCCTGCTCGCTGTCTGCGCCGCCTCCAGAGCCCAGCTCCGAAATTGCGAACGTCCAGCGACTGCTGCCACACGAAAGGTGCGAGGGCTGCCAGGTGTTGCTGGCCCTCGCCTTCCCTTGGCAGCCCTTCCACAGCCCCACAGACACTGGGGCTCCAGGCTCGCCAGCCAGCTCAGGGTGCCGACGTTGTTGCCTGCTCGCTGTCTGCGCCGCCTCCAGAGCCCAGCTCCGAAATTGCGAACGTCCAGCGACTGCTGCCACACGAAAGGTGCGAGGGCTGCCAGGTGTTGCTGGCCCTCGCCTTCCCTTGGCAGCCCTTCCACAGCCCCACAGACACTGGGGCTCCGGGCTCGCCAGCCAGCTCAGGGTGCCGACGTTGTTGCCTGCTCGCTGTCTGCGCCGCCTCCAGAGCCCAGCTCCGAAATTGCAAACGTCCAGCGACTGCTCCCACACCAAAGGTGCCAGGACTGCCAGGTGTTGCTGGCCCTCGCCTTCCCTTGGCAGCCCTTCCACAGCCCCACAGACACTGGGGCTCCGGGCTCGCCAGCCAGCTCAGGGTGCCGACGTTGTTGCCTGCTCGCTGTCTGCGCCGCCTCCAGAGCCCAGCTCCGAAATTGCGAACGTCCAGCGACTGCTGCCACACGAAAGGTGCGAGGGCTGCCAGGTGTTGCTGGCCCTCGCCTTCCCTTGGCAGCCCTTCCACAGCCCCACAGACACTGGGGCTCCGGGCTCGCCAGCCAGCTCAGGGTGCCGACGTTGTTGCCTGCTCGCTGTCTGCGCCGCCTCCAGAGCCCAGCTCCGAAATTGCGAACGTCCAGCGATTGCTCCCACACCAAAGGTGCGAGGGCTGCCAGGTGTTGCTGGCCCTCGCCTTCCCTTGGCAGCCCTTCCACAGCCCCACAGACACTGGGGCTCCGGGCTCGCCAGCCAGCTCAGGGTGCCGACGTTGTTGCCTGCTCGCTGTCTGCGCCGCCTCCAGAGCCCAGCTCCGAAATTGCGAACGTCCAGCGACTGCTGCCACACCAAAGGGGCGAGGGCTGCCAGGTGTTGCTGGCCCTCGCCTTCCCTTGGCAGCCCTTCCACAGCCCCACAGACACTGGGGCTCCGGGCTCGCCAGCCAGCTCAGGGTGCCGACGTTGTTGCCTGCTCGCTGTCTGCGCCGCCTCCAGAGCCCAGCTCCGAAATTGCGAACGTCCAGCGACTGCTGCCACACGAAAGGTGCGAGGGCTGCCAGGTGTTGCTGGCCCTCGCCTTCCCTTGGCAGCCCTTCCACAGCCCCACAGACACTGGGGCTCCGGGCTCGCCAGCCAGCTCAGGGTGCCGACGTTGTTGCCTGCTCGCTGTCTGCGCCGCCTCCAGAGCCCAGCTCCGAAATTGCAAACGTCCAGCGACTGCTGCCACACGAAAGGTGCGAGGGCTGCCAGGTGTTGCTGGCCCTCGCCTTCCCTTGGCAGCCCTTCCACAGCCCCACAGACACTGGGGCTCCGGGCTCGCCAGCCAGCTCAGGGTGCCGACGTTGTTGCCTGCTCGCTGTCTGCGCCGCCTCCAGAGCCCAGCTCCGAAATTGCGAACGTCCAGCGACTGCTGCCACACGAAAGGTGCGAGGGCTGCCAGGTGTTGCTGGCCCTCGCCTTCCCTTGGCAGCCCTTCCACAGCCCCACAGACACTGGGGCTCCGGGCTCGCCAGCCAGCTCAGGGTGCCGACGTTGTTGCCTGCTCGCTGTCTGCGCCGCCTCCAGAGCCCAGCTCCGAAATTGCGAACGTCCAGCGACTGCTGCCACACGAAAGGTGCGAGGGCTGCCAGGTGTTGCTGGCCCTCGCCTTCCCTTGGCAGCCCTTCCACAGCCCCACAGACACTGGGGCTCCGGGCTCGCCAGCCAGCTCAGGGTGCCGACGTTGTTGCCTGCTCGCTGTCTGCGCCGCCTCCAGAGCCCAGCTCCGAAATTGCGAACGTCCAGCGACTGCTGCCACACGAAAGGTGCGAGGGCTGCCAGGTGTTGCTGGCCCTCGCCTTCCCTTGGCAGCCCTTCCACAGCCCCACAGACACTGGGGCTCCGGGCTCGCCAGCCAGCTCAGGGTGCCGACGTTGTTGCCTGCTCGCTGTCTGCGCCGCCTCCAGAGCCCAGCTCCGAAATTGCAAACGTCCAGCGACTGCTGCCACACGAAAGGTGCGAGGGCTGCCAGGTGTTGCTGGCCCTCGCCTTCCCTTGGCAGCCCTTCCACAGCCCCACAGACACTGGGGCTCCGGGCTCGCCAGCCAGCTCAGGGTGCCGACGTTGTTGCCTGCTCGCTGTCTGCGCCGCCTCCAGAGCCCAGCTCCGAAATTGCAAACGTCCAGCGACTGCTGCCACACCAAAGGTGCGAGGGCTGCCAGGTGTTGCTGGCCCTCGCCTTCCCTTGGCAGCCCTTCCACAGCCCCACAGACACTGGGGCTCCGGGCTCGCCAGCCAGCTCAGGGTGCCGACGTTGTTGCCTGCTCGCTGTCTGCGCCGCCTCCAGAGCCCAGCTCCGAAATTGCGAACGTCCAGCGACTGCTGCCACACGAAAGGTGCGAGGGCTGCCAGGTGTTGCTGGCCCTCGCCTTCCCTTGGCAGCCCTTCCACAGCCCCACAGACACTGGGGCTCCGGGCTCGCCAGCCAGCTCAGGGTGCCGACGTTGTTGCCTGCTCGCTGTCTGCGCCGCCTCCAGAGCCCAGCTCCGAAATTGCGAACGTCCAGCGACTGCTGCCACACGAAAGGTGCGAGGGCTGCCAGGTGTTGCTGGCCCTCGCCTTCCCTTGGCAGCCCTTCCACAGCCCCACAGACACTGGGGCTCCGGGCTCGCCAGCCAGCTCAGGGTGCCGACGTTGTTGCCTGCTCGCTGTCTGCGCCGCCTCCAGAGCCCAGCTCCGAAATTGCGAACGTCCAGCGACTGCTGCCACACGAAAGGTGCGAGGGCTGCCAGGTGTTGCTGGCCCTCGCCTTCCCTTGGCAGCCCTTCCACAGCCCCACAGACACTGGGGCTCCGGGCTCGCCAGCCAGCTCAGGGTGCCGACGTTGTTGCCTGCTCGCTGTCTGCGCCGCCTCCAGAGCCCAGCTCCGAAATTGCGAACGTCCAGCGACTGCTGCCACACGAAAGGTGCGAGGGCTGCCAGGTGTTGCTGGCCCTCGCCTTCCCTTGGCAGCCCTTCCACAGCCCCACAGACACTGGGGCTCCGGGCTCGCCAGCCAGCTCAGGGTGCCGACGTTGTTGCCTGCTCGCTGTCTGCGCCGCCTCCAGAGCCCAGCTCTGAAATTGCGAACGTCCAGCGACTGCTGCCACACGAAAGGTGCGAGGGCTGCCAGGTGTTGCTGGCCCTCGCCTTCCCTTGGCAGCCCTTCCACAGCCCCACAGACACTGGGGCTCCGGGCTCGCCAGCCAGCTCAGGGTGCCGACGTTGTTGCCTGCTCGCTGTCTGCGCCGCCTCCAGAGCCCAGCTCCGAAATTGCAAACGTCCAGCGACTGCTGCCACACGAAAGGTGCGAGGGCTGCCAGGTGTTGCTGGCCCTCGCCTTCCCTTGGCAGCCCTTCCACAGCCCCACAGACACTGGGGCTCCGGGCTCGCCAGCCAGCTCAGGGTGCCGACGTTGTTGCCTGCTCGCTGTCTGCGCCGCCTCCAGAGCCCAGCTCCGAAATTGCGAACGTCCAGCGACTGCTGCCACACGAAAGGTGCGAGGGCTGCCAGGTGTTGCTGGCCCTCGCCTTCCCTTGGCAGCCCTTCCACAGCCCCACAGACACTGGGGCTCCGGGCTCGCCAGCCAGCTCAGGGTGCCGACGTTGTTGCCTGCTCGCTGTCTGCGCCGCCTCCAGAGCCCAGCTCCGAAATTGCGAACGTCCAGCGACTGCTGCCACACGAAAGGTGCGAGGGGCTGCCAGGTGTTGCTGGCCCTCGCCTTCCCTTGGCAGCCCTTCCACAGCCCCACAGACACTGGGGCTCCGGGCTCGCCAGCCAGCTCAGGGTGCCGACGTTGTTGCCTGCTCGCTGTCTGCGCCGCCTCCAGAGCCCAGCTCCGAAATTGCGAACGTCCAGCGACTGCTGCCACACGAAAGGTGCGAGGGCTGCCAGGTGTTGCTGGCCCTCGCCTTCCCTTGGCAGCCCTTCCACAGCCCCACAGACACTGGGGCTCCGGGCTCGCCAGCCAGCTCAGGGTGCCGACGTTGTTGCCTGCTCGCTGTCTGCGCCGCCTCCAGAGCCCAGCTCCGAAATTGCGAACGTCCAGCGACTGCTGCCACACGAAAGGTGCGAGGGCTGCCAGGTGTTGCTGGCCCTCGCCTTCCCTTGGCAGCCCTTCCACAGCCCCACAGACACTGGGGCTCCGGGCTCGCCAGCCAGCTCAGGGTGCCGACGTTGTTGCCTGCTCGCTGTCTGCGCCGCCTCCAGAGCCCAGCTCCGAAATTGCGAACGTCCAGCGACTGCTGCCACACGAAAGGTGCGAGGGCTGCCAGGTGTTGCTGGCCCTCGCCTTCCCTTGGCAGCCCTTCCACAGCCCCACAGACACTGGGGCTCCGGGCTCGCCAGCCAGCTCAGGGTGCCGACGTTGTTGCCTGCTCGCTGTCTGCGCCGCCTCCAGAGCCCAGCTCCGAAATTGCGAACGTCCAGCGACTGCTGCCACACGAAAGGTGCGAGGGCTGCCAGGTGTTGCTGGCCCTCGCCTTCCCTTGGCAGCCCTTCCACAGCCCCACAGACACTGGGGCTCCGGGCTCGCCAGCCAGCTCAGGGTGCCGACGTTGTTGCCTGCTCGCTGTCTGCGCCGCCTCCAGAGCCCAGCTCCGAAATTGCGAACGTCCAGCGACTGCTGCCACACGAAAGGTGCGAGGGCTGCCAGGTCTGTTGCTGGCCCTCGCCTTCCCTTGGCAGCCCTTCCACAGCCCCACAGACACTGGGGCTCCGGGCTCGCCAGCCAGCTCAGGGTGCCGACGTTGTTGCCTGCTCGCTGTCTGCGCCGCCTCCAGAGCCCAGCTCCGAAATTGCGAACGTCCAGCGACTGCTGCCACACGAAAGGTGCGAGGGCTGCCAGGTGTTGCTGGCCCTCGCCTTCCCTTGGCAGCCCTTCCACAGCCCCACAGACACTGGGGCTCCGGGCTCGCCAGCCAGCTCAGGGTGCCGACGTTGTTGCCTGCTCGCTGTCTGCGCCGCCTCCAGAGCCCAGCTCCGAAATTGCGAACGTCCAGCGACTGCTGCCACACGAAAGGTGCGAGGGCTGCCAGGTGTTGCTGGCCCTCGCCTTCCCTTGGCAGCCTTCCACAGCCCCACAGACACTGGGGCTCCGGGCTCGCCAGCCAGCTCAGGGTGCCGACGTTGTTGCGTGCTCGCTGTCTGCGCCGCCTCCAGAGCCCAGCTCCGAAATTGCGAACGTCCAGCGACTGCTGCCACACCAAAGGTGCCAGGACTGCCAGGTGTTGCTGGCCCTCGCCTTCCCTTGGCAGCCCTTCCACAGCCCCACAGACACTGGGGCTCCGGGCTCGCCAGCCAGCTCCGGGTGCCGACGTTGTTGCCTGCTCGCTGTCTGCGCCGCCTCCAGAGCCCAGCTCCGAAATTGCGAACGTCCAGCGACTGCTGCCACACAAAAGGTGCGAGGGCTGCCAGGTGTTGCTGGCCCTCGCCTTCCCTTGGCAGCCCTTCCACAGCCCCACAGACACTGGGGCTCCGGGCTCGCCAGCCAGCTCAGGGTGCCGACGTTGTTGCCTGCTCGCTGTCTGCGCCGCCTCCAGAGCCCAGCTCCGAAATTGCGAACGTCCAGCGACTGCTGCCACACGAAAGGTGCGAGGGCTGCCAGACTCGTAGACGCTGCGCCGCCCTCCAGAGCCCAGCTCCCGAAATTGCGAACGTCCAGCGACTGCTGCCACACGAAAGGTGCGAGGGCTGCCAG
>NW_027472262.1:0-48456 GCF_965638725.1 Aptenodytes patagonicus | reverse complement strand
AAAGGGCGAACGTCCAGCGACTGCTCCCACACCAAAGGTGCCAGGACTGGCCAGGTGTTGCTGGCCCTCGCCTTCCCTTGGCAGCCCCTTCCACAGCCCCACAGACACTGGGGCTCCGGGCTCGCCAGCCAGCTCAGGGTGCGACTTGTTGCCTGCTCGCTCTCAGTGCTGCCTCCAGAGCCCAGCTCCGAAAGGGCGAACGTCCAGCGACTGCTCCCACACCAAGTGCCAGGACTCCAGCTGTGGCTGGCCCTCGCCTTCCCTTGGCAGCCCTTCCACAGCCCCACAGACAGTGGGGCTCCGGGCTCGCCAGCCAGCTCAGGGTGCCCGACGTTGTTGCCTGCTCGCTCTCAGTGCTGCCTCCAGAGCCCAGCTCCGAGAAGGGCGAACGTCCAGCGACTGCTCCCACACCAAAGGTGCCAGGACTGCCAGGTGTGGCTGGCCCTCGCCTTCCCTTGGCAGCCCTTCCACAGCCCCACAGACACTGGGCTCCGGGCTCCGCCAGCCAGCTCAGGGTGCCGACCCTTGGTTGCCTGCTCGCTCTCAGTGCTGCCTCCAGAGCCCAGCTCCGAAAAGGGCGAACGTCCAGCGACTGCTCCCACACCAAAGGTGCCAGGACTGCCAGGTGTGGCTGGCCCTCGCCTTCCCTTGGCAGCCCTTCCACAGCCCCACAGACAGTGGGGCTCCGGGCTCGCCAGCCAGCTCAGGGTGCCGACGTTGTTGCCTGCTCGCTCTCAGTGCTGCCTCCAGAGCCCAGCTCCGAAAGGGCGAACGTCCAGCGACTGCTCCCACACCAAAGGTGCCAGGACTGCCAGGTGTGGCTGGCCCTCGCCTTCCCTTGGCAGCCCTTCCACAGCCCCACAGACAGTGGGGCTCCGGGCTCGCCAGCCAGCTCAGGGTGCCGACGTTGGTGCCTGCTCGCTCTCAGTGCTGCCTCCAGAGCCCGCTCCGAAAGGGCGAACTCCCAGCGACTGCTCCCACACGCAAAGTGCCAGGCTGCCAGGTGTGGCTGGCCCTCGCCTTCCCTTGGCAGCCCTTCCACAGCCCCACAGACAGTGGGGCTCCGGGCTCGCCAGCCAGCTCAGGGTGCCGACGTTGTTGCCTGCTCGCTCTCAGTGCTGCCTCCAGAGCCCAGCTCCGAAAGGGCGAACGTCCAGCGACTGCTCCCACACCAAAGGTGCCAGACTGCCAGGTGTGGCTGGCCCTCGCCTCCCTTGGCAGCCCTTCACAGCCCCACAGACACTGGGGCTCCGGGCTCGCCAGCCAGCTCAGGGTGCCGACCTTGTTGCCTGCTCGCTCTCAGTGCTGCCTCCAGAGCCCAGCTCCGAAAGGGCGAACGTCCAGCGACTGCTCCCACACCAAAGGTGCCAGGACTGCCAGGTGTGGCTGGCCCTCGCCTTCCCTTGGCAGCCCTTCCACAGCCCCACAGACAGTGGGGCTCCGGGCTCGCCAGCCAGCTCAGGGTGCCGACGTTGTTGCCTGCTCGCTCTCAGTGCTGCCTCCAGAGCCCAGCTCCGAAACGGCGAACGTCCAGCGACTGCTCCCACACCAAAGGTGCCAGGACTGCCAGGTGTGGCTGGCCCTCGCCTTCCCTTGGCAGCCCTTCCACAGCCCCACAGACACTGGGGCTCCGGGCTCGACAGCCAGCTCAGGGTGCCGACCTTGTTGCCTGCTCGCTCTCAGTGCTGCCTCCAGAGCCCAGCTCCGAAAGGGCGAACGTCCAGCGACTGCTCCCACACCAAAGGTGCCAGGACTGCCAGGTGTGGCTGGCCCTCGCCTTCCCTTGGCAGCCCTTCCACAGCCCCACAGACACTGGGGCTCCGGGCTCGCCAGCCAGCTCAGGGTGCCGACCTTGTTGCCTCCTCGCTCTCAGTGCTGCCTCCAGAGCCCAGCTCGAAATGGCGAACGTCCAGCGACTGCTGCCACACCAAAAGGTGCCAGGACTGCCAGGTGTGGCTGGCCCTCGCCTTCCCTTGGCAGCCCTTCCACAGCCCCACAGACACTGGGGCTCCGGGCTCGCCAGCCAGCTCAGGGTGCCGACGTTGTTGCCTGCTCGCTCTCAGTGCTGCCTCCAGAGCCCAACTCCGAAAGGGCGAACGTCCAGCGACTGCTCCCACACCAAAGGTGCCAGGACTGCCAGGTGTGGCTGGCCCTCGCCTTGCCTTGGCAGCCCTTCCACAGCCCCACAGACACTGGGGCTCCGGGCTCGACAGCCAGCTCAGGGTGCCGACGTTGTTGCCTCCTCGCTCTCAGTGCTGCCTCCAGAGCCCAGCTCCGAAAGGGCGAACGTCCAGCGACTGCTCCCACACCAAAGGTGCCAGGACTGCCAGGTGTGGCTGGCCCTCGCCTTCCCTTGGCAGCCCTTCCACAGCCCCACAGACAGTGGCGCTCCGGGCTCGCCAGC
Source organism: Aptenodytes patagonicus (assembly GCF_965638725.1). NCBI lineage: Eukaryota > Metazoa > Chordata > Aves > Sphenisciformes > Spheniscidae > Aptenodytes > Aptenodytes patagonicus. The sequence continues at coordinate 46,052 of NW_027472262.1, read as the reverse complement.
CAGCTCAGGGTGCCAACGTTGTTGCCTGCTCGCTCTCAGTGCTGCCTCCAGAGCCCAGCTCCGAAAGGGCGAACGTCCAGCGACTGCTCCCACACCAAAGGTGCCAGGACTGCCAGGTGTGGCTGGCCCTCGCCTTCCCTTGGCAGCCCTTCCACAGCCCCACAGACACTGGGGCTCCGGGCTCACCAGCCAGCTCAGGGTGCCGACGTTGTTGCCTGCTCGCTCTCAGTGCTGCCTCCAGAGCCCAGCTCCGAAAGGGCGAACGTCCAGCGACTGCTCCCACACCAAAGGTGCCAGGACTGCCAGGTGTGGCTGGCCCTCGCCTTCCCTTGGCAGCCCTTCCACAACCCCACAGACAGTGGGGGCTCCGGGCTCGCCAGCCAGCTCAGGGTGCCGACCTTGTTGCCTGCTCGCTCTCAGTGCTGCCTCCAGAGCCCAGCTCCGAAAGGCGAACGTCCAGCGACTGCTCCCACACCAAAGGTGCCAGGACTGCCAGGTGTGGCTGTCCCTCGCCTTGCCTTGGCAGCCCTTCCACAGCCCCACAGACACTGGGGCTCCGGGCTCGCCAGCCAGCTCAGGGTGCCGACCTTGTTGCCTGCTCGCTCTCAGTGCTGCCTCCAGAGCCCAGCTCCGAAAGGGCGAACGTCCAGCGACTGCTCCCACACCAAAGGTGCCAGGACTGCCAGGTGTGGCTGGCCCTCGCCTTCCCTTGGCAGCCCTTCCACAGCCCCACAGACAGTGGGGCTCCGGGCTCGCCAGCCAGCTCAGGGTGCCCACGTTGTTGCCTGCTCGCTCTCAGTGCTGCCTCCAGAGCCCAGCTCCGAAAGGGCGAACGTCCAGCGACTCCTCCCACACCAAGGTGCCAGGACTGCCAGGTGTGGCTGGCCCTCGCCTTCCCTTGGCAGCCCTTCCACAGCCCCACAAACAGTGGGGCTCCGGGCTCACCAGCCAGCTCAGGGTGCCGACCTTGTTGCCTGCTCGCTCTCAGTGCTGCCTCCAGAGCCCAGCTCCGAAATGGCGAACGGCCAGCGACTGCTCCCACACCAAAGGTGCCAGGACTGCCAGGTGTGGCTGGGCCCTCGCCTTCCCTTGGCAGCCCTTCCACAGCCCCACAGACACTGGGGCTCCGGGCTCACCAGCCAGCTCAGGGTGCCGACGTTGTTGCCTGCTCGCTCTCAGTGCTGCCTCCAGAGCCCAGCTCCGAAAGGGCGAACGTCCAGCGACTGCTCCCACACGAAAGGAGCGACGGCTGCCAGGTGTGGCTGGCCCTCGCCTTCCCTTGGCAGCCCTTCCACAGCCCCACAGACACTGGGGCTTCCGGGCTCACCAGCCAGCTCAGGGTGCCGACGTTGTTGCCTGCTCGCTCTCAGTGCTGCCTCCAGAGCCCAGCTCCGAAAGGGCGAACGTCCAGCGACTGCTCCCACACCAAAGGTGCCAGGACTGCCAGGTGTGGCTGGCCCTCGCCTTCCCTTGGCAGCCCTTCCACAGCCCCACAGACAGTGGGGCTCCGGGCTCGCCAGCCAGCTCAGGGTGCCGACCTTGTTGCCTGCTCGCTCTCAGTGCTGCCTCCAGAGCCCAGCTCCGAAAGGGCGAACGTCCAGCGACTGCTCCCACACCAAAGGTGCCAGGACTGCCAGGTGTGGCTGGCCCTCGCCTTCCCTTGGCAGCCCTTCCACAGCCCCACAGACACTGGGGCTCCGGGCTCGCCAGCCAGCTCAGGGTGCCGACGTTGTTGCCTGCTCGCTCTCAGTGCTGCCTCCAGAGCCCAGCTCCGAAAGGGCGAACGTCCAGCGACTGCTCCCACACCAAAGGTGCCAGGACTGCCAGGTGTGGCTGGCCCTCGCCTTCCCTTGGCAGCCCTTCCACAGCCCCACAGACAGTGGGGCTCCGGGCTCGCCAGCAAGCTCAGGGTGCCGACGTTGTTGCCTGCTCGCTCTCAGCGATGCCTCCAGAGCCCAGCTCCGAAAGGGCGAACGGTCCAGCGACTGCTCCCACACCAAAGGTGCCAGGACTGCCAGGTGTGGCTGGCCCTCGCCTTCCCTTGGCAGCCCTTCCACAGCCCCACAGACACTGGGGCTCCGGGCTCACCAGCCAGCTCAGGGTGCCGACGTTGTTGCCTGCTCGCTCTCAGTGCTGCCTCCAGAGCCCAGCTCCGAAAGGGCGAACGTCCAGCGACTGCTCCCACACCAAAGGTGCCAGGACTGCCAGGTGTGGCTGGCCCTCGCCTTCCCTTGGCAGCCCTTCCACAGCCCCACAGACACTGGGGCTCCGGGCTCGCCAGCCAGCTCAGGGTGCCGACCTTGTTGCCTGCTCGCTCTCAGTGCTGCCTCCAGAGCCCAGCTCCGAAAGGGCGAACGTCCAGCGACTGCTCCCGCACCAAAGGTGCCAGGACTGCCAGGTGTGGCTGGCCCTCGCCTTCCCTTGGCAGCCCTTCCACAGCCCCACAGACACTGGGGCTCCGGGCTCGACAGCCAGCTCAGGGTGCCGACGTTCTTGCCTGCTCGCTCTCAGTGCTGCCTCCAGAGTCCAGCTCCGAAAGGGCGAACGTCCAGCGACTGCTGCCACACGAAAGGAGCGAGGGCTGCCAGGTGTGGCTGGCCCTCGCCTTCCCTTGGCAGCCCTTCCACAGCCCCACAGACAGTGGGGCTCCGGGCTCACCAGCCAGCTCAGGGTGCCGACCTTGTTGCCTCCTCGCTCTCAGTGCTGCCTCCAGAGCCCAGCTCCGAAAGGGCGAACGTCCAGCGACTGCTCCCACACCAAAGGTGCCAGGACTGCCAGGTGTGGCTGGCCCTCGCCTTCCCTTGGCAAGCCCTTCCACAGCCCCACAGACACTGGGGCTCCGGGCTCACCAGCCAGCTCAGGGTGCCGACGTTGTTGCCTGCTCGCTCTCAGTGCTGCCTCCAGAGCCCAGCTCCGAAAGGGCGAACGTCCAGCGACTGCTCCCACACCAAAGGTGCCAGGACTGCCAGCTGTGGCTGGCCCTCGCCTTCCCTTGGCAGCCCTTCCACAGCCCCACAGACAGTGGGGCTCCGGGCTCGCCAGCCAGCTCAGGGTGCCGACCTTGTTGCCTGCTCGCTCTCAGTGCTGCCTCCAGAGCCCAGCTCCGAAAGGGCGAACGTCCAGCGACTGCTCCCACACCAAAGGTGCCAGGACTGCCAGGTGTGGCTGGCCCTCGCCTTCCTTGGCAGCCCTTCCACAGCCCCACAGACACTGGGGCTCCGGGCTCACCAGCAAGCTCAGGGTGCCGACCTTGTTGCCTGCTCGCTCTCAGTGCTGCCTCCAGAGCCCAGCTCCGAAAGGGCGAACGTCCAGCGACTGCTCCCACACCAAAGGTGCCAGGACTGCCAGGTGTGGCTGGCCCTCGCCTTCCCTTGGCAGCCCTTCCACAGCCCCACAGACACTGGGGCTCCGGGCTCGCCAGCAAGCTCAGGGTGCCGACGTTGTTGCCTGCTCGCTCTCAGTGGCTGCCTCCAGAGCCCAGCTCCGAAAGGGCGAACGTCCAGCGACTGCTCCCACACCAAAGGTGCCAGGACTGCCAGGTGTGGCTGGCCCTCGCCTTCCCTTGGCAGCCCTTCCACAGCCCCACAGACAGTGGCGCTCGGGGCTCGCCAGCCAGCTCAGGGTGCCAACGTTGTTGCCTGCTCGCTCTCAGTGCTGCCTCCAGAGCCCAGCTCCGAAAGGGCGAACGTCCAGCGACTGCTCCCACACCAAAGGTGCCAGGACTGCCAGGTGTGGCTGGCCCTCGCCTTCCCTTGGCAGCCCTTCCACAGCCCCACAGACACTGGGGCTCCGGGCTCACCAGCCAGCTCAGGGTGCCGACGTTGTTGCCTGCTCGCTCTCAGTGCTGCCTCCAGAGCCCAGCTCCGAAAGGGCGAACGTCCAGCGACTCCTCCCACACCAAAGGTGCCAGGACTGCCAGGTGTGGCTGGCCTCGCCTTCCCTTGGCAGCCCTTCCACAGCCCCACAGACAGTGGGGCTCCGGGGCTCGCCAGCCAGCTCAGGGTGCCGACGTTGTTGCCTGCTCGCTCTCAGTGCTGCCTCCAGAGCCCAGCTCCGAAAGGGCGAACGTCCAGCGACTGCTCCCACACGAAAGGAGCGACGGCTGCCAGGTGTGGCTGGCCCTCGCTTCCCTTGGCAGCCCTTCCACAGCCCCACAGACACTGGGGGCTCCGGGCTCACCAGCCAGCTCAGGGTGCCCACGTTGTTGCCTGCTCGCTCTCAGTGCTGCCTCCAGAGCCCAGCTCCAAAAGGGCGAACGTCCAGCGACTGCTCCCACACCAAAGGTGCCAGGACTGCCAGGTGTGGCTGGCCCTCGCCTTCCCTTGGCAGCCCTTCCACAGCCCCACAGACACTGGGGCTCCGGGCTCGCCAGCCAGCTCAGGGTGCCGACCTTGTTGCCTGCTCGCTCTCAGTGCTGCCTCCAGAGCCCAGCTCCGAAACGGCAACGTCCAGCGACTGCTCCCACACCAAAGGTGCCAGGACTGCCAGGTGTGGCTGGCCCTCGCCTTCCCTTGGCAGCCCTTCCACAGCCCCACAGACAGTGGGGCTCCGGGCTCGCCAGCCAGCTCAGGGTGCCGACCTTGTTGCCTGCTCGCTCTCAGCGATGCCTCCAGAGCCCAGCTCCGAAAGGGCGAACGTCCAGCGACTGCTCCCACACCAAAGGTGCCAGGACTGCCAGGTGTGGCTGGCCCTCGCCTTCCCTTGGCAGCCCTTCCACAGCCCCACAGACAGTGGGGCTCCGGGCTCGCCAGCCAGCTCAGGGTGCCGACCTTGTTGCCTGCTCGCTCTCAGTGCTGCCTCCAGAGCCCAGCTCCGAAAGGGCGAACGTCCAGCGACTGCTCCCACACCAAAGGTGCCAGGACTGCCAGGTGTGGCTGGCCCTCGCCTTCCCTTGGCGCCCTTCCACAGCCCCACAGACACTGGGGCTCCGGGCTCGCCAGCCAGCTCAGGGTGCCGATGTTGTTGCCTGCTCGCTCTCAGTTCTGCCTCCAGAGCCCAGCTCCGAAAGGGCGAACGTCCAGCGACTGCTCCCACACCAAAGGTGCCAGGACTGCCAGGTGTGGCTGGCCCTCGCCTTCCTTGGCAGCCCTTCCACAGCCCCACAGACAGTGGGGCTCCGGGCTCGCCAGCCAGCTCAGGGTGCCGACCTTGTTGCCTGCTCGCTCTCAGTGCTGCCTCCAGAGCCCAGCTCCGAAAGGGCGAACGTCCAGCGACTGCTCCCACACCAAAGGTGCCAGGACTGCCAGGTGTGGCTGGCCCTCGCCTTCCCTTGGCAGCCCTTCCACAGCCCCACAGACACTGGGGCTCCGGGCTCACCAGCCAGCTCAGGGTGCCGGACGTTGTTGCCTGCTCGCTCTCAGTGCTGCCTCCAGAGCCCAGCTCCGAAAGGGCGAACGTCCAGCGACTCCTCCCACACCAAAGGTGCCAGGACTGCCAGGTGGGGCTGGCCCTCGCCTTCCCTTGGCAGCCCTTCCACAGCCCCACAGACAGTGGGGCTCCGGGCTCGCCAGCCAGCTCAGGGTGCCGACCTTGTTGCCTGCTCGCTCTCAGTGCTGCCTCCAGAGCCCAGCTCCGAAAGGGCGAACGTCCAGCGACTGCTCCCACACGAAAGGAGCGACGGCTGCCAGGTGTGGCTGGCCCTCGCCTTCCCTTGGCAGCCCCTTCCACAGCCCCACAGACACTGGGGCTCCGGGCTCACCAGCCAGCTCAGGGTGCCCACGTTGTTGCCTGCTCGCTCTCAGTGCTGCCTCCAGAGCCCAGCTCCAAAAGGGCGAACCGTCCAGCGACTGCTCCCACACCAAAGGTGCCAGGACTGCCAGGTGTGGCTGGCCCTCGCCTTCCCTTGGCAGCCCTTCCACAGCCCCACAGGACACTGGGGCTCCGGGCTCGCCAGCCAGCTCAGGGTGCCGACGTTGTTGCCTGCTCGCTCTCAGTGCTGCCTCCAGAGCCCAGCTCCGAAACGGCAAACGTCCAGCGACTGCTCCCACACCAAAGGTGCCAGGACTGCCAGGTGTGGCTGGCCCTCGCCTTCCCTTGGCAGCCCTTCCACAGCCCCACAGACACTGGGGCTCCGGGCTCGCCAGCCAGCTCAGGGTGCCGACCTTGTTGCCTGCTCGCTCTCAGCGATGCCTCCAGAGCCCAGCTCCGAAAGGGCGAACGTCCAGCGACTGCTCCCACACCAAAGGTGCCAGGACTGCCAGGTGGTGGCTGGCCCTCGCCTTCCCTTGGCAGCCCTTCCACAGCCCCACAGACACTGGGGCTCCGGGCTCGCCAGCCAGCTCAGGGTGCCGACCTTGTTGCCTGCTCGCTCTCAGTGCTGCCTCCAGAGCCCAGCTCCGAAAGGGCGAACGTCCAGCGACTGCTCCCACACCAAAGGTGCCAGGACTGCCAGGTGTGGCTGGCCCTCGCCTTCCCTTGGCAGCCCTTCCACAGCCCCACAGACAGTGGGGCTCCGGGCTCGCCAGCCAGCTCAGGGTGCCGATGTTTGTTGCCTGCTCGCTCTCAGTTCTGCCTCCAGAGCCCAGCTCCGAAAGGGCGAACGTCCAGCGACTGCTCCCACACCAAAGGTGCCAGGACTGCCAGGTGTGGCTGGCCCTCGCCTTCCCTTGGCAGCCCTTCCACAGCCCCACAGACAGTGGGGCTCCGGCTCACCAGCCAGCTCAGGGTGCCGACCTTGTTGCCTGCTCGCTCTCAGTGCTGCCTCCAGAGCCCAGCTCCGAAAGGGCGAACGTCCAGCGACTGCTCCCACACCAAAGGTGCCAGGACTGCCAGGTGTGGCTGGCCCTCGCCTTCCCTTGGCAGCCCTTCCACAGCCCCACAGACACTGGGGCTCCGGGCTCGCCAGCCAGCTCAGGGTGCCGACCTTGTTGCCTGCTCGCTCTCAGTGCTGCCTCCAGAGCCCAGCTCCGAAAGGGCGAACGTCCAGCGACTGCTCCCACACCAAAGGTGCCAGGACTGCCAGGTGTGGCTGGCCCTCGCCTTCCCTTGGCAGCCCTTCCACAGCCCCACAGACACTGGGGCTCCGGGCTCGACAGCCAGCTCAGGGTGCCGACGTTGTTGCCTGCTCGCTCTCAGTGCTGCCTCCAGAGCCCAGCTCCGAAAGGGCGAACGTCCAGCGACTGCTCCCGCACCAAAGGTGCCAGGACTGCCCAGGTGTGGCTGGCCCTCGCCTTCCCTTGGCAGCCCTTCCACAGCCCCCACAGACAGTGGGGCTCCGGGCTCGCCAGCCAGCTCAGGGTGCCAACGTTGTTGCCTGCTCGCTCTCAGTGCTGCCTCCAGAGCCCAGCTCCGAAAGGGCGAACGTCCAGCGACTGCTCCCACACCAAAGGTGCCAGGACTGCCAGCTGTGGCTGGCCCTCGCCTTCCCTTGGCAGCCCTTCCACAGCCCCACAGACACTGGGGCTCCGGGCTCGACAGCCAGCTCAGGGTGCCGACGTTCTTGCCTGCTCGCTCTCAGTGCTGCCTCCAGAGTCCAGCTCCGAAAGGGGAACGTCCAGCGACTGCTCCCACACCAAAGGTGCCAGGACTGCCAGGTGTGGCTGGCCCTCGCCTTCCCTTGGCAGCCCTTCCACAGCCCCACAGACACTGGGGCTCCGGGCTCACCAGCCAGCTCAGGGTGCCGACGTTGTTGCCTGCTCGCTCTCAGTGCTGCCTCCAGAGCCCAGCTCCGAAAGGGCGAACGTCCAGCGACTGCTCCCACACCAAAGGTGCCAGGACTGCCAGGTGTGGCTGGCCCTCGCCTTCCCTTGGCAGCCCTTCCACAGCCCCACAGACACTGGGGCTCCGGGCTCGCCAGCCAGCTCAGGGTGCCGACGTTGTTGCCTGCTCGCTCTCAGTGCTGCCTCCAGAGCCCAGCTCCGAAAGGGCGAACGTCCAGCGACTGCTCCCACACCAAAGGTGCCAGGACTGCCAGGTGTGGCTGGCCCTCGCCTTCCCTTGGCAGCCCTTCCACAGCCCCACAGACAGTGGCGCTCCGGGCTCGCCAGCCAGCTCAGGGTGCCGACCTTGTTGCCTGCTCGCTCTCAGTGCTGCCTCCAGAGCCCAGCTCCGAAAGGGGCGAACGTCCAGCGACTGCTCCCACACCAAAGGTGCCAGGACTGCCAGGTGTGGCTGGCCCTCGCCTTCCCTTGGCAGCCCTTCCACAGCCCCACAGACACTGGGGCTCCGGGCTCGCCAGCAAGCTCAGGGTGCCGACCTTGTTGCCTGCTCGCTCTCAGTGCTGCCTCCAGAGCCCAGCTCCGAAAGGGCGAACGTCCAGCGACTGCTCCCACACCAAAGGTGCCAGGACTGCCAGGTGTGGCTGGCCCTCGCCTTCCCTTGGCAGCCCTTCCACAGCCCCACAGACACTGGGGCTCCGGGCTCACCAGCCAGCTCAGGGTGCCGACGTTGTTGCCTGCTCGCTCTCAGTGCTGCCTCCAGAGCCCAGCTCCGAAAGGGCGAACGTCCAGCGACTGCTCCCACACCAAAGGTGCCAGGACTGCCAGGTGTGGCTGGCCCTCGCCTTCCCTTGGCAGCCCTTCCACAGCCCCACAGACACTGGGGCTCCGGGCTCACCAGCCAGCTCAGGGTGCCCACGTTGTTGCCTGCTCGCTCTCAGTGCTGCCTCCAGAGCCCAGCTCCAAAAGGGCGAACGTCCAGCGACTGCTCCCACACCAAAGGTGCCAGGACTGCCAGGTGTGGCTGGCCCTCGCCTTCCCTTGGCAGCCCTTCCACAGCCCCACAGACAGTGGGGCTCCGGGCTCGCCAGCCAGCTCAGGGTGCCGACCTTGTTGCCTGCTCGCTCTCAGTGCTGCCTCCAGAGCCCAGCTCCGAAAGGGCGAACGTCCAGCGACTGCTCCCACACCAAAGGTGCCAGGACTGCCAGGTGTGGCTGGCCCTCGCCTTCCCTTGGCAGCCCTTCCACAGCCCCACAGACAGTGGCGCTCCGGGCTCGCCAGCCAGCTCAGGGTGCCGACCTTGTTGCCTGCTCGCTCTCAGTGCTGCCTCCAGAGCCCAGCTCCGAAATGGCGAACGTCCAGCGACTGCTCCCACACCAAAGGTGCCAGGACTGCCAGGTGTGGCTGGCCCTCGCCTTCCCTTGGCAGCCCTTCCACAGCCCCACAGACAGTGGGGCTCCGGGCTCGCCAGCCAGCTCAGGGTGCCGACCTTGTTGCCTGCTCGCTCTCAGTGCTGCCTCCAGAGCCCAGCTCCGAAAGGGCGAACGTCCAGCGACTGCTCCCACACCAAAGGTGCCAGGACTGCCAGGTGTGGCTGGCCCTCGCCTTCCCTTGGCAGCCCTTCCACAGCCCCACAGACAGTGGGGCTCCGGGCTCGCCAGCCAGCTCAGGGTGCCGACGTTGTTGCCTGCTCGCTCTCAGTGCTGCCTCCAGAGCCCAGCTCCGAAAGGGCGAACGTCCAGCGACTGCTCCCACACGAAAGGAGCGACGGCTGCCAGGTGTGGCTGGCCCTCACCTTCCCTTGGCAGCCCTTCCACAGCCCCACAGACACTGGGGCTCCGGGCTCACCAGCCAGCTCAGGGTGCCCACGTTGTTGCCTGCTCGCTCTCAGTGCTGCCTCCAGAGCCCAGCTCCAAAAGGGCGAACGTCCAGCGACTGCTCCCACACCAAAGGTGCCAGGACTGCCAGGTGTGGCTGGCCCTCGCCTTCCCTTGGCAGCCCTTCCACAGCCCCACAGACACTGGGGCTCCGGGCTCGCCAGCCAGCTCAGGGTGCCGACGTTGTTGCCTGCTCGCTCTCAGTGCTGCCTCCAGAGCCCAGCTCCGAAAGGGCGAACGTCCAGCGACTGCTCCCACACCAAAGGTGCCAGGACTGCCAGGTGTGGCTGGCCCTCGCCTTCCCTTGGCAGCCCTTCCACAGCCCCACAGACACTGGGGCTCCGGGCTCGCCAGCCAGCTCAGGGTGCCAACGTTGTTGCCTGCTCGCTCTCAGTGCTGCCTCCAGAGCCCAGCTCCGAAAGGGCGAACGTCCAGCGACTGCTCCCACACCAAAGGTGCCAGGACTGCCAGGTGTGGCTGGCCCTCGCCTTCCCTTGGCAGCCCTTCCACAGCCCCACAGACAGTGGGGCTCCGGGCTCGCCAGCAAGCTCAGGGTGCCGACGTTGTTGCCTGCTCGCTCTCAGTGCTGCCTCCAGAGCCCAGCTCCGAAAGGGCGAACGTCCAGCGACTGCTCCCACACCAAAGGTGCCAGGACTGCCAGGTGTGGCTGGCCCTCGCCTTCCCTTGGCAGCCCTTCCACAGCCCCACAGACAGTGGGGCTCCGGGCTCGCCAGCCAGCTCAGGGTGCCGACGTTGTTGCCTGCTCGCTCTCAGTGCTGCCTCCAGAGCCCAGCTCCGAAAGGGCGAACGTCCAGCGACTGCTCCCACACCAAAGGTGCCAGGACTGCCAGGTGTGGCTGGCCCTCGCCTTCCCTTGGCAGCCCTTCCACAGCCCCACAGACAGTGGGGCTCCGGGCTCGCCAGCCAGCTCAGGGTGCCGATGTTGTTGCCTGCTCGCTCTCAGTTCTGCCTCCAGAGCCCAGCTCCGAAAGGGCGAACGTCCAGCGACTGCTCCCACACCAAAGGTGCCAGGACTGCCAGGTGTGGCTGGCCCTCGCCTTCCCTTGGCAGCCCTTCCACAGCCCCACAGACACTGGGGCTCCGGGCTCGCCAGCCAGCTCAGGGTGCCGACCTTGTTGCCTGCTCGCTCTCAGTGCTGCCTCCAGAGCCCAGCTCCGAAACGGCGAACGTCCAGCGACTGCTCCCACACCAAAGGTGCCAGGACTGCCAGGTGTGGCTGGCCCTCGCCTTCCCTTGGCAGCCCTTCCACAGCCCCACAGACACTGGGGCTCCGGGCTCGCCAGCCAGCTCAGGGTGCCGACCTTGTTGCCTGCTCGCTCTCAGTGCTGCCTCCAGAGCCCAGCTCCGAAACGGCGAACGTCCAGCGACTGCTCCCGCACCAAAGGTGCCAGGACTGCCAGGTGTGGCTGGCCCTCGCCTTCCCTTGGCAGCCCTTCCACAGCCCCACAGACAGTGGGGCTCCGGGCTCGCCAGCCAGCTCAGGGTGCCAACGTTGTTGCCTGCTCGCTCTCAGTGCTGCCTCCAGAGCCCAGCTCCGAAAGGGCGAACGTCCAGCGACTGCTCCCACACCAAAGGTGCCAGGACTGCCAGGTGTGGCTGGCCCTCGCCTTCCCTTGGCAGCCCTTCCACAGCCCCACAGACAGTGGGGCTCCGGGCTCGACAGCCAGCTCAGGGTGCCGACGTTCTTGCCTCCTCGCTCTCAGTGCTGCCTCCAGAGTCCAGCTCCGAAAGGGCGAACGTCCAGCGACTGCTGCCACACGAAAGGAGCGAGGGCTGCCAGGTGTGGCTGGCCCTCGCCTTCCCTTGGCAGCCCTTCCACAGCCCCACAGACAGTGGGGCTCCGGGCTCGACAGCCAGCTCAGGGTGCCGACCTTGTTGCCTGCTCGCTCTCAGTGCTGCCTCCAGAGCCCAGCTCCGAAAGGGCGAACGTCCAGCGACTGCTGCCACACCAAAGGTGCCAGGACTGCCAGGTGTGGCTGGCCCTCGCCTTCCCTTGGCAGCCCTTCCACAGCCCCACAGACACTGGGGGTCCGGGCTCGCCAGCCAGCTCAGGGTGCCGACCTTGTTGCCTGCTCGCTCTCAGTGCTGCCTCCAGAGCCCAGCTCCGAAAGGGCGAACGTCCAGCGACTGCTCCCACACCAAAGGTGCCAGGACTGCCAGCTGTGGCTGGCCCTCGCCTTCCCTTGGCAGCCCTTCCACAGCCCCACAGACACTGGGGTTCCGGGCTCGCCAGCCAGCTCAGGGTGCCGACCTTGTTGCCTGCTCGCTCTCAGTGCTGCCTCCAGAGCCCAGCTCCGAAAGGGCGAACGTCCAGCGACTGCTCCCACACCAAAGGTGCCAGGACTGCCAGCTGTGGCTGGCCCTCGCCTTCCCTTGGCAGCCCTTCCACAGCCCCACAGACAGTGGGGCTCCGGGCTCGCCAGCCAGCTCAGGGTGCCGACGTTGTTGCCTGCTCGCTCTCAGTGCTGCCTCCAGAGCCCAGCTCCGAAAGGGCGAACGTCCAGCGACTGCTCCCACACCAAAGGTGCCAGGACTGCCAGGTGTGGCTGGCCCTCGCCTTCCCTTGGCAGCCCTTCCACAGCCCCACAGACACTGGGGCTCCGGGCTCACCAGCCAGCTCAGGGTGCCGACCTTGTTGCCTGCTCGCTCTCAGTGCTGCCTCCAGAGCCCAGCTCCGAAAGGGCGAACGTCCAGCGACTGCTCCCACACGAAAGGAGCGACGGCTGCCAGGTGTGGCTGGCCCTCGCCTTCCCTTGGCAGCCCTTCCACAGCCCCACAGACACTGGGGCTCCGGGCTCACCAGCCAGCTCAGGGTGCCCACGTTGTTGCCTGCTCGCTCTCAGTGCTGCCTCCAGAGCCCAGCTCCAAAAGGGCGAACGTCCAGCGACTGCTCCCACACCAAAGGTGCCAGGACTGCCAGGTGTGGCTGGCCCTCGCCTTCCCTTGGCAGCCCTTCCACAGCCCCACAGACAGTGGGGCTCCGGGCTCACCAGCCAGCTCAGGGTGCCGACCTTGTTGCCTGCTCGCTCTCAGTGCTGCCTCCAGAGCCCAGCTCCGAAAGGGCGAACGTCCAGCAACTGCTCCCACACCAAAGGTGCCAGGACTGCCAGGTGTGGCTGGCCCTCGCCTTCCCTTGGCAGCCCTTCCACAGCCCCACAGACAGTGGGGCTCCGGGCTCGCCAGCCAGCTCAGGGTGCCGACCTTGTTGCCTGCTCGCTCTCAGTGCTGCCTCCAGAGCCCAGCTCCGAAAGGGCGAACGTCCAGCGACTGCTCCCACACCAAAGGTGCCAGGACTGCCAGGTGTGGCTGGCCCTCGCCTTCCCTTGGCAGCCCTTCCACAGCCCCACAGACAGTGGGGCTCCGGGCTCGCCAGCAAGCTCAGGGTGCCGACGTTGTTGCCTGCTCGCTCTCAGCGATGCCTCCAGAGCCCAGCTCCGAAAGGGCGAACGTCCAGCGACTGCTCCCACACCAAAGGTGCCAGGACTGCCAGCTGTGGCTGGCCCTCGCCTTCCCTTGGCAGCCCTTCCACAGCCCCACAGACACTGGGGCTCCGGGCTCGCCAGCCAGCTCAGGGTGCCGACGTTGTTGCCTGCTCGCTCTCAGTGCTGCCTCCAGAGCCCAGCTCCGAAAGGGCGAACGTCCAGCGACTGCTCCCACACCAAAGGTGCCAGGACTGCCAGGTGTGGCTGGCCCTCGCCTTCCCTTGGCAGCCCTTCCACAGCCCCACAGACACTGGGGCTCCGGGCTCGCCAGCCAGCTCAGGGTGCCGACCTTGTTGCCTGCTCGCTCTCAGTGCTGCCTCCAGAGCCCAGCTCCGAAAGGGCGAACGTCCAGCGACTGCTCCCACACCAAAGGTGCCAGGACTGCCAGGTGTGGCTGGCCCTCGCCTTCCCTTGGCAGCCCTTCCACAGCCCCACAGACACTGGGGCTCCGGGCTCGCCAGCCAGCTCAGGGTGCCGACCTTGTTGCCTGCTCGCTCTCAGTGCTGCCTCCAGAGCCCAGCTCCGAAAGGGCGAACGTCCAGCGACTCCTCCCACACCAAAGGTGCCAGGACTGCCAGGTGTGGCTGGCCCTCGCCTTCCCTTGGCAGCCCTTCCACAGCCCCACAGACACTGGGGCTCCGGGCTCGCCAGCCAGCTCAGGGTGCCGACCTTGTTGCCTGCTCGCTCTCAGTGCTGCCTCCAGAGCCCAGCTCCGAAAGGGCGAACGTCCAGCGACTGCTCCCGCACCAAAGGTGCCAGGACTGCCAGGTGTGGCTGGCCCTTGCCTTCCCTTGGCAGCCCTTCCACAGCCCCACAGACACTGGGGCTCCGGGCTCGCCAGCCAGCTCAGGGTGCCGACGTTGTTGCCTGCTCGCTCTCAGTGCTGCCTCCAGAGCCCAGCTCCGAAAGGGCGAACGTCCAGCGACTCCTCCCACACCAAAGGTGCCAGGACTGCCAGGTGTGGCTGGCCCTCGCCTTCCCTTGGCAGCCCTTCCACAGCCCCACAGACAGTGGGGCTCCGGGCTCGCCAGCCAGCTCAGGGTGCCAACGTTTTTGCCTGCTCGCTCTCAGTGCTGCCTCCAGAGCCCAGCTCCGAAAGGGCGAACGTCCAGCGACTGCTCCCACACCAAAGGTGCCAGGACTGCCAGGTGTGGCTGGCCCTCGCCTTCCCTTGGCAGCCCTTCCACAGCCCCACAGACACTGGGGCTCCGGGCTCGACAGCCAGCTCAGGGTGCCGACGTTCTTGCCTGCTCGCTCTCAGTGCTGCCTCCAGAGTCCAGCTCCGAAAGGGCGAACGTCCAGCGACTGCTCCCACACCAAAGGTGCCAGGACTGCCAGGTGTGGCTGGCCCTCGCCTTCCCTTGGCAGCCCTTCCACAGCCCCACAGACAGTGGGGCTCCGGGCTCACCAGCCAGCTCAGGGTGCCGACCTTGTTGCCTGCTCGCTCTCAGTGCTGCCTCCAGAGCCCAGCTCCGAAAGGGCGAACGTCCAGCGACTGCTCCCACACCAAAGGTGCCAGGACTGCCAGGTGTGGCTGGCCCTCGCCTTCCCTTGGCAGCCCTTCCACAGCCCCACAGACACTGGGGCTCCGGGCTCACCAGCCAGCTCAGGGTGCCGACCTTGTTGCCTGCTCGCTCTCAGTGCTGCCTCCAGAGCCCAGCTCCGAAAGGGCGAACGTCCAGCGACTGCTCCCACACCAAAGGTGCCAGGACTGCCAGGTGTGGCTGGCCCTCGCCTTCCCTTGGCAGCCCTTCCACAGCCCCACAGACAGTGGGGCTCCGGGCTCGCCAGCCAGCTCTGGGTGCCGACCTTGTTGCCTGCTCGCTCTCAGTGCTGCCTCCAGAGCCCAGCTCCGAAACGGCGAACGTCCAGCGACTGCTCCCACACCAAAGGTGCCAGGACTGCCAGGTGTGGCTGGCCCTCGCCTTCCCTTGGCAGCCCTTCCACAGCCCCACAGACACTGGGGCTCCGGGCTCGCCAGCCAGCTCAGGGTGCCGACGTTGTTGCCTGCTCGCTCTCAGTGCTGCCTCCAGAGCCCAGCTCCGAAAGGGCGAACGTCCAGCGACTGCTCCCACACCAAAGGTGCCAGGACTGCCAGCTGTGGCTGGCCCTCGCCTTCCCTTGGCAGCCCTTCCACAGCCCCACAGACACTGGGGCTCCGGGCTCGCCAGCAAGCTCAGGGTGCCGACGTTGTTGCCTGCTCGCTCTCAGTGCTGCCTCCAGAGCCCAGCTCCGAAAGGGCGAACGTCCAGCGACTGCTCCCACACCAAAGGTGCCAGGACTGCCAGGTGTGGCTGGCCCTCGCCTTCCCTTGGCAGCCCTTCCACAGCCCCACAGACACTGGGGCTCCGGGCTCACCAGCCAGCTCAGGGTGCCGACGTTGTTGCCTGCTCGCTCTCAGTGCTGCCTCCAGAGCCCAGCTCCGAAAGGGCGAACGTCCAGCGACTGCTCCCACACCAAAGGTGCCAGGACTGCCAGCTGTGGCTGGCCCTCGCCTTCCCTTGGCAGCCCTTCCACAGCCCCACAGACAGTGGGGCTCCGGGCTCGCCAGCCAGCTCAGGGTGCCGACCTTGTTGCCTGCTCGCTCTCAGTGCTGCCTCCAGAGCCCAGCTCCGAAAGGGCGAACGTCCAGCGACTGCTCCCACACCAAAGGTGCCAGGACTGCCAGGTGTGGCTGGCCCTCGCCTTCCCTTGGCAGCCCTTCCACAGCCCCACAGACAGTGGGGCTCCGGGCTCGCCAGCCAGCTCAGGGTGCCGACCTTGTTGCCTGCTCGCTCTCAGTGCTGCCTCCAGAGCCCAGCTCCGAAAGGGCGAACGTCCAGCGACTGCTCCCACACCAAAGGTGCCAGGACTGCCAGGTGTGGCTGGCCCTCGCCTTCCCTTGGCAGCCCTTCCACAGCCCCACAGACACTGGGGCTCCGGGCTCGCCAGCCAGCTCAGGGTGCCGACCTTGTTGCCTGCTCGCTCTCAGTGCTGCCTCCAGAGCCCAGCTCCGAAAGGGCGAACGTCCAGCGACTGCTCCCGCACCAAAGGTGCCAGGACTGCCAGGTGTGGCTGGCCCTCGCCTTCCCTTGGCAGCCCTTCCACAGCCCCACAGACACTGGGGCTCCGGGCTCGCCAGCCAGCTCAGGGTGCCGACCTTGTTGCCTGCTCGCTCTCAGTGCTGCCTCCAGAGCCCAGCTCCGAAAGGGCGAACGTCCAGCGACTGCTCCCGCACCAAAGGTGCCAGGACTGCCAGGTGTGGCTGGCCCTCGCCTTCCCTTGGCAGCCCTTCCACAGCCCCACAGACACTGGGGCTCCGGGCTCGCCAGCCAGCTCAGGGTGCCAACGTTTTTGCCTGCTCGCTCTCAGTGCTGCCTCCAGAGCCCAGCTCCGAAAGGGCGAACGTCCAGCGACTGCTCCCACACCAAAGGTGCCAGGACTGCCAGGTGTGGCTGGCCCTCGCCTTCCCTTGGCAGCCCTTCCACAGCCCCACAGACACTGGGGCTCCGGGCTCGACAGCCAGCTCAGGGTGCCGACGTTCTTGCCTGCTCGCTCTCAGTGCTGCCTCCAGAGTCCAGCTCCGAAAGGGCGAACGTCCAGCGACTGCTGCCACACGAAAGGAGCGAGGGCTGCCAGGTGTGGCTGGCCCTCGCCTTCCCTTGGCAGCCCTTCCACAGCCCCACAGACAGTGGGGCTCCGGGCTCACCAGCCAGCTCAGGGTGCCGACCTTGTTGCCTGCTCGCTCTCAGTGCTGCCTCCAGAGCCCAGCTCCGAAAGGGCGAACGTCCAGCGACTGCTCCCACACCAAAGGTGCCAGGACTGCCAGGTGTGGCTGGCCCTCGCCTTCCCTTGGCAGCCGTTCCACAGCCCCACAGACACTGGGGCTCCGGGCTCACCAGCCAGCTCAGGGTGCCGACGTTGTTGCCTGCTCGCTCTCAGTGCTGCCTCCAGAGCCCAGCTCCGAAACGGCGAACGTCCAGCGACTGCTCCCACACCAAAGGTGCCAGGACTGCCAGGTGTGGCTGGCCCTCGCCTTCCCTTGGCAGCCCTTCCACAGCCCCACAGACAGTGGGGCTCCGGGCTCGCCAGCCAGCTCAGGGTGCCGACCTTGTTGCCTGCTCGCTCTCAGTGCTGCCTCCAGAGCCCAGCTCCGAAACGGCGAACGTCCAGCGACTGCTCCCACACCAAAGGTGCCAGGACTGCCAGGTGTGGCTGGCCCTCGCCTTCCCTTGGCAGCCCTTCCACAGCCCCACAGACAGTGGGGCTCCGGGCTCGCCAGCCAGCTCAGGGTGCCGACGTTGTTGCCTGCTCGCTCTCAGTGCTGCCTCCAGAGCCCAGCTCCGAAAGGGCGAACGTCCAGCGACTGCTCCCACACCAAAGGTGCCAGGACTGCCAGCTGTGGCTGGCCCTCGCCTTCCCTTGGCAGCCCTTCCACAGCCCCACAGACACTGGGGCTCCGGGCTCGCCAGCAAGCTCAGGGTGCCGACCTTGTTGCCTGCTCGCTCTCAGTGCTGCCTCCAGAGCCCAGCTCCGAAAGGGCGAACGTCCAGCGACTGCTCCCACACCAAAGGTGCCAGGACTGCCAGGTGTGGCTGGCCCTCGCCTTCCCTTGGCAGCCCTTCCACAGCCCCACAGACACTGGGGCTCCGGGCTCACCAGCCAGCTCAGGGTGCCGACGTTGTTGCCTGCTCGCTCTCAGTGCTGCCTCCAGAGCCCAGCTCCGAAAGGGCGAACGTCCAGCGACTGCTCCCACACCAAAGGTGCCAGGACTGCCAGGTGTGGCTGGCCCTCGCCTTCCCTTGGCAGCCCTTCCACAGCCCCACAGACACTGGGGCTCCGGGCTCGACAGCCAGCTCAGGGTGCCGACGTTCTTGCCTGCTCGCTCTCAGTGCTGCCTCCAGAGTCCAGCTCCGAAAGGGCGAACGTCCAGCGACTGCTGCCACACGAAAGGAGCGAGGGCTGCCAGGTGTGGCTGGCCCTCGCCTTCCCTTGGCAGCCCTTCCACAGCCCCACAGACAGTGGGGCTCCGGGCTCACCAGCCAGCTCAGGGTGCCGACCTTGTTGCCTGCTCGCTCTCAGTGCTGCCTCCAGAGCCCAGCTCCGAAAGGGCGAACGTCCAGCGACTGCTCCCACACCAAAGGTGCCAGGACTGCCAGGTGTGGCTGGCCCTCGCCTTCCCTTGGCAGCCCTTCCACAGCCCCACAGACACTGGGGCTCCGGGCTCACCAGCCAGCTCAGGGTGCCGACCTTGTTGCCTGCTCGCTCTCAGTGCTGCCTCCAGAGCCCAGCTCCGAAAGGGCGAACGTCCAGCGACTGCTCCCACACCAAAGGTGCCAGGACTGCCAGGTGTGGCTGGCCCTCGCCTTCCCTTGGCAGCCCTTCCACAGCCCCACAGACAGTGGGGCTCCGGGCTCGCCAGCCAGCTCTGGGTGCCGACCTTGTTGCCTGCTCGCTCTCAGTGCTGCCTCCAGAGCCCAGCTCCGAAACGGCGAACGTCCAGCGACTGCTCCCACACCAAAGGTGCCAGGACTGCCAGGTGTGGCTGGCCCTCGCCTTCCCTTGGCAGCCCTTCCACAGCCCCACAGACACTGGGGCTCCGGGCTCGCCAGCCAGCTCAGGGTGCCGACGTTGTTGCCTGCTCGCTCTCAGTGCTGCCTCCAGAGCCCAGCTCCGAAAGGGCGAACGTCCAGCGACTGCTCCCACACCAAAGGTGCCAGGACTGCCAGCTGTGGCTGGCCCTCGCCTTCCCTTGGCAGCCCTTCCACAGCCCCACAGACACTGGGGCTCCGGGCTCGCCAGCAAGCTCAGGGTGCCGACGTTGTTGCCTGCTCGCTCTCAGTGCTGCCTCCAGAGCCCAGCTCCGAAAGGGCGAACGTCCAGCGACTGCTCCCACACCAAAGGTGCCAGGACTGCCAGGTGTGGCTGGCCCTCGCCTTCCCTTGGCAGCCCTTCCACAGCCCCACAGACACTGGGGCTCCGGGCTCACCAGCCAGCTCAGGGTGCCGACGTTGTTGCCTGCTCGCTCTCAGTGCTGCCTCCAGAGCCCAGCTCCGAAAGGGCGAACGTCCAGCGACTGCTCCCACACCAAAGGTGCCAGGACTGCCAGCTGTGGCTGGCCCTCGCCTTCCCTTGGCAGCCCTTCCACAGCCCCACAGACAGTGGGGCTCCGGGCTCGCCAGCCAGCTCAGGGTGCCGACCTTGTTGCCTGCTCGCTCTCAGTGCTGCCTCCAGAGCCCAGCTCCGAAAGGGCGAACGTCCAGCGACTGCTCCCACACCAAAGGTGCCAGGACTGCCAGGTGTGGCTGGCCCTCGCCTTCCCTTGGCAGCCCTTCCACAGCCCCACAGACAGTGGGGCTCCGGGCTCGCCAGCCAGCTCAGGGTGCCGACCTTGTTGCCTGCTCGCTCTCAGTGCTGCCTCCAGAGCCCAGCTCCGAAAGGGCGAACGTCCAGCGACTGCTCCCACACCAAAGGTGCCAGGACTGCCAGGTGTGGCTGGCCCTCGCCTTCCCTTGGCAGCCCTTCCACAGCCCCACAGACACTGGGGCTCCGGGCTCGCCAGCCAGCTCAGGGTGCCGACCTTGTTGCCTGCTCGCTCTCAGTGCTGCCTCCAGAGCCCAGCTCCGAAAGGGCGAACGTCCAGCGACTGCTCCCGCACCAAAGGTGCCAGGACTGCCAGGTGTGGCTGGCCCTCGCCTTCCCTTGGCAGCCCTTCCACAGCCCCACAGACACTGGGGCTCCGGGCTCGCCAGCCAGCTCAGGGTGCCGACCTTGTTGCCTGCTCGCTCTCAGTGCTGCCTCCAGAGCCCAGCTCCGAAAGGGCGAACGTCCAGCGACTGCTCCCGCACCAAAGGTGCCAGGACTGCCAGGTGTGGCTGGCCCTCGCCTTCCCTTGGCAGCCCTTCCACAGCCCCACAGACACTGGGGCTCCGGGCTCGCCAGCCAGCTCAGGGTGCCAACGTTTTTGCCTGCTCGCTCTCAGTGCTGCCTCCAGAGCCCAGCTCCGAAAGGGCGAACGTCCAGCGACTGCTCCCACACCAAAGGTGCCAGGACTGCCAGGTGTGGCTGGCCCTCGCCTTCCCTTGGCAGCCCTTCCACAGCCCCACAGACACTGGGGCTCCGGGCTCGACAGCCAGCTCAGGGTGCCGACGTTCTTGCCTGCTCGCTCTCAGTGCTGCCTCCAGAGTCCAGCTCCGAAAGGGCGAACGTCCAGCGACTGCTGCCACACGAAAGGAGCGAGGGCTGCCAGGTGTGGCTGGCCCTCGCCTTCCCTTGGCAGCCCTTCCACAGCCCCACAGACAGTGGGGCTCCGGGCTCACCAGCCAGCTCAGGGTGCTGACGTTGTTGCCTGCTCGCTCTCAGTGCTGCCTCCAGAGCCCAGCTCCGAAAGGGCGAACGTCCAGCGACTGCTCCCACACCAAAGGTGCCAGGACTGCCAGGTGTGGCTGGCCCTCGCCTTCCCTTGGCAGCCGTTCCACAGCCCCACAGACACTGGGGCTCCGGGCTCACCAGCCAGCTCAGGGTGCCGACGTTGTTGCCTGCTCGCTCTCAGTGCTGCCTCCAGAGCCCAGCTCCGAAACGGCGAACGTCCAGCGACTGCTCCCACACCAAAGGTGCCAGGACTGCCAGGTGTGGCTGGCCCTCGCCTTCCCTTGGCAGCCCTTCCACAGCCCCACAGACAGTGGGGCTCCGGGCTCGCCAGCCAGCTCAGGGTGCCGACCTTGTTGCCTGCTCGCTCTCAGTGCTGCCTCCAGAGCCCAGCTCCGAAACGGCGAACGTCCAGCGACTGCTCCCACACCAAAGGTGCCAGGACTGCCAGGTGTGGCTGGCCCTCGCCTTCCCTTGGCAGCCCTTCCACAGCCCCACAGACAGTGGGGCTCCGGGCTCGCCAGCCAGCTCAGGGTGCCGACGTTGTTGCCTGCTCGCTCTCAGTGCTGCCTCCAGAGCCCAGCTCCGAAAGGGCGAACGTCCAGCGACTGCTCCCACACCAAAGGTGCCAGGACTGCCAGCTGTGGCTGGCCCTCGCCTTCCCTTGGCAGCCCTTCCACAGCCCCACAGACACTGGGGCTCCGGGCTCGCCAGCAAGCTCAGGGTGCCGACCTTGTTGCCTGCTCGCTCTCAGTGCTGCCTCCAGAGCCCAGCTCCGAAAGGGCGAACGTCCAGCGACTGCTCCCACACCAAAGGTGCCAGGACTGCCAGGTGTGGCTGGCCCTCGCCTTCCCTTGGCAGCCCTTCCACAGCCCCACAGACAGTGGGGCTCCGGGCTCGCCAGCCAGCTCAGGGTGCCGACCTTGTTGCCTGCTCGCTCTCAGTGCTGCCTCCAGAGCCCAGCTCCGAAACGGCGAACGTCCAGCGACTGCTCCCACACCAAAGGTGCCAGGACTGCCAGGTGTGGCTGGCCCTCGCCTTCCCTTGGCAGCCCTTCCACAGCCCCACAGACAGTGGGGCTCCGGGCTCGCCAGCCAGCTCAGGGTGCCGACGTTGTTGCCTGCTCGCTCTCAGTGCTGCCTCCAGAGCCCAGCTCCGAAAGGGCGAACGTCCAGCGACTGCTCCCACACCAAAGGTGCCAGGACTGCCAGCTGTGGCTGGCCCTCGCCTTCCCTTGGCAGCCCTTCCACAGCCCCACAGACACTGGGGCTCCGGGCTCGCCAGCAAGCTCAGGGTGCCGACCTTGTTGCCTGCTCGCTCTCAGTGCTGCCTCCAGAGCCCAGCTCCGAAAGGGCGAACGTCCAGCGACTGCTCCCACACCAAAGGTGCCAGGACTGCCAGGTGTGGCTGGCCCTCGCCTTCCCTTGGCAGCCCTTCCACAGCCCCACAGACACTGGGGCTCCGGGCTCGACAGCCAGCTCAGGGTGCCGACGTTCTTGCCTGCTCGCTCTCAGTGCTGCCTCCAGAGTCCAGCTCCGAAAGGGCGAACGTCCAGCGACTGCTGCCACACGAAAGGAGCGAGGGCTGCCAGGTGTGGCTGGCCCTCGCCTTCCCTTGGCAGCCCTTCCACAGCCCCACAGACAGTGGGGCTCCGGGCTCACCAGCCAGCTCAGGGTGCCGACCTTGTTGCCTGCTCGCTCTCAGTGCTGCCTCCAGAGCCCAGCTCCGAAAGGGCGAACGTCCAGCGACTGCTCCCACACCAAAGGTGCCAGGACTGCCAGGTGTGGCTGGCCCTCGCCTTCCCTTGGCAGCCGTTCCACAGCCCCACAGACACTGGGGCTCCGGGCTCACCAGCCAGCTCAGGGTGCCGACGTTGTTGCCTGCTCGCTCTCAGTGCTGCCTCCAGAGCCCAGCTCCGAAACGGCGAACGTCCAGCGACTGCTCCCACACCAAAGGTGCCAGGACTGCCAGGTGTGGCTGGCCCTCGCCTTCCCTTGGCAGCCCTTCCACAGCCCCACAGACAGTGGGGCTCCGGGCTCGCCAGCCAGCTCAGGGTGCCGACCTTGTTGCCTGCTCGCTCTCAGTGCTGCCTCCAGAGCCCAGCTCCGAAACGGCGAACGTCCAGCGACTGCTCCCACACCAAAGGTGCCAGGACTGCCAGGTGTGGCTGGCCCTCGCCTTCCCTTGGCAGCCCTTCCACAGCCCCACAGACAGTGGGGCTCCGGGCTCGCCAGCCAGCTCAGGGTGCCGACGTTGTTGCCTGCTCGCTCTCAGTGCTGCCTCCAGAGCCCAGCTCCGAAAGGGCGAACGTCCAGCGACTGCTCCCACACCAAAGGTGCCAGGACTGCCAGCTGTGGCTGGCCCTCGCCTTCCCTTGGCAGCCCTTCCACAGCCCCACAGACACTGGGGCTCCGGGCTCGCCAGCAAGCTCAGGGTGCCGACCTTGTTGCCTGCTCGCTCTCAGTGCTGCCTCCAGAGCCCAGCTCCGAAAGGGCGAACGTCCAGCGACTGCTCCCACACCAAAGGTGCCAGGACTGCCAGGTGTGGCTGGCCCTCGCCTT
Organism: Aptenodytes patagonicus; assembly: GCF_965638725.1. NCBI lineage: Eukaryota > Metazoa > Chordata > Aves > Sphenisciformes > Spheniscidae > Aptenodytes > Aptenodytes patagonicus. The sequence continues at coordinate 23,109 of NW_027472262.1, read as the reverse complement.
CCCTTGGCAGCCCTTCCACAGCCCCACAGACACTGGGGCTCCGGGCTCACCAGCCAGCTCAGGGTGCCGACGTTGTTGTCTGCTCGCTCTCAGTGCTGCCTCCAGAGCCCAGCTCCGAAAGGGCGAACGTCCAGCGACTGCTCCCACACCAAAGGTGCCAGGACTGCCAGGTGTGGCTGGCCCTCGCCTTCCCTTGGCAGCCCTTCCACAGCCCCACAGACAGTGGGGCTCCGGGCTCGCCAGCCAGCTCAGGGTGCCGACGTTGTTGCCTGCTCGCTCTCAGTGCTGCCTCCAGAGCCCAGCTCCGAAAGGGCGAACGTCCAGCGACTGCTCCCACACGAAAGGAGCGACGGCTGCCAGGTGTGGCTGGCCCTCGCCTTCCCTTGGCAGCCCTTCCACAGCCCCACAGACAGTGGGGCTCCGGGCTCACCAGCCAGCTCAGGGTGCCCACGTTGCTGCCTGCTCGCTCTCAGTGCTGCCTCCAGAGCCCAGCTCCAAAAGGGCGAACGTCCAGCGACTGCTCCCACACCAAAGGTGCCAGGACTGCCAGGTGTGGCTGGCCCTCGCCTTCCCTTGGCAGCCCTTCCACAGCCCCACAGACAGTGGGGCTCCGGGCTCGACAGCCAGCTCAGGGTGCCGACCTTGTTGCCTGCTCGCTCTCAGTGCTGCCTCCAGAGCCCAGCTCCGAAAGGGCGAACGTCCAGCGACTGCTCCCACACCAAAGGTGCCAGGACTGCCAGGTGTGGCTGGCCCTCGCCTTCCCTTGGCAGCCCTTCCACAGCCCCACAGACACTGGGGCTCCGGGCTCGCCAGCAAGCTCAGGGTGCCGACCTTGTTGCCTGCTCGCTCTCAGTGCTGCCTCCAGAGCCCAGCTCCGAAAGGGCGAACGTCCAGCGACTGCTCCCACACCAAAGGTGCCAGGACTGCCAGGTGTGGCTGGCCCTCGCCTTCCCTTGGCAGCCCTTCCACAGCCCCACAGACACTGGGGCTCCGGGCTCGCCAGCCAGCTCAGGGTGCCGACGTTGTTGCCTGCTCGCTCTCAGTGCTGCCTCCAGAGCCCAGCTCCGAAAGGGCGAACGTCCAGCGACTGCTCCCACACGAAAGGAGCGACGGCTGCCAGGTGTGGCTGGCCCTCGCCTTCCCTTGGCAGCCCTTCCACAGCCCCACAGACACTGGGGCTCCGGGCTCGCCAGCCAGCTCAGGGTGCCCACGTTGTTGCCTGCTCGCTCTCAGTGCTGCCTCCAGAGCCCAGCTCCAAAAGGGCGAACGTCCAGCGACTGCTCCCACACCAAAGGTGCCAGGACTGCCAGGTGTGGCTGGCCCTCGCCTTCCCTTGGCAGCCCTTCCACAGCCCCACAGACAGTGGGGCTCCGGGCTCGCCAGCCAGCTCAGGGTGCCGACCTTGTTGCCTGCTCGCTCTCAGTGCTGCCTCCAGAGCCCAGCTCCGAAAGGGCGAACGTCCAGCGACTGCTCCCACACCAAAGGTGCCAGGACTGCCAGGTGTGGCTGGCCCTCGCCTTCCCTTGGCAGCCCTTCCACAGCCCCACAGACACTGGGGCTCCGGGCTCACCAGCCAGCTCAGGGTGCCGACCTTGTTGCCTGCTCGCTCTCAGTGCTGCCTCCAGAGCCCAGCTCCGAAAGGGCGAACGTCCAGCGACTGCTCCCACACCAAAGGTGCCAGGACTGCCAGGTGTGGCTGGCCCTCGCCTTCCCTTGGCAGCCCTTCCACAGCCCCACAGACAGTGGGGCTCCGGGCTCGCCAGCCAGCTCAGGGTGCCGACCTTGTTGCCTGCTCGCTCTCAGTGCTGCCTCCAGAGCCCAGCTCCGAAAGGGCGAACGTCCAGCGACTGCTCCCACACCAAAGGTGCCAGGACTGCCAGGTGTGGCTGGCCCTCGCCTTCCCTTGGCAGCCCTTCCACAGCCCCACAGACAGTGGCGCTCCGGGCTCGCCAGCCAGCTCAGGGTGCCAACGTTGTTGCCTGCTCGCTCTCAGTGCTGCCTCCAGAGCCCAGCTCCGAAAGGGCGAACGTCCAGCGACTGCTCCCACACCAAAGGTGCCAGGACTGCCAGCTGTGGCTGGCCCTCGCCTTCCCTTGGCAGCCCTTCCACAGCCCCACAGACACTGGGGCTCCGGGCTCGCCAGCAAGCTCAGGGTGCCGACCTTGTTGCCTGCTCGCTCTCAGTGCTGCCTCCAGAGCCCAGCTCCGAAAGGGCGAACGTCCAGCGACTGCTCCCACACCAAAGGTGCCAGGACTGCCAGGTGTGGCTGGCCCTCGCCTTCCCTTGGCAGCCCTTCCACAGCCCCACAGACACTGGGGCTCCGGGCTCACCAGCCAGCTCAGGGTGCCGACGTTGTTGCCTGCTCGCTCTCAGTGCTGCCTCCAGAGCCCAGCTCCGAAAGGGCGAACGTCCAGCGACTGCTCCCACACCAAAGGTGCCAGGACTGCCAGGTGTGGCTGGCCCTCGCCTTCCCTTGGCAGCCCTTCCACAGCCCCACAGACACTGGGGCTCCGGGCTCACCAGCCAGCTCAGGGTGCCGACCTTGTTGCCTGCTCGCTCTCAGTGCTGCCTCCAGAGCCCAGCTCCGAAAGGGCGAACGTCCAGCGACTCCTCCCACACCAAAGGTGCCAGGACTGCCAGGTGTGGCTGGCCCTCGCCTTCCCTTGGCAGCCCTTCCACAGCCCCACAGACAGTGGCGCTCCGGGCTCGCCAGCCAGCTCAGGGTGCCGACCTTGTTGCCTGCTCGCTCTCAGTGCTGCCTCCAGAGCCCAGCTCCGAAAGGGCGAACGTCCAGCGACTGCTCCCACACCAAAGGTGCCAGGACTGCCAGGTGTGGCTGGCCCTCGCCTTCCCTTGGCAGCCCTTCCACAGCCCCACAGACAGTGGGGCTCCGGGCTCGCCAGCCAGCTCAGGGTGCCGACGTTGTTGCCTGCTCGCTCTCAGTGCTGCCTCCAGAGCCCAGCTCCGAAAGGGCGAACGTCCAGCGACTGCTCCCACACCAAAGGTGCCAGGACTGCCAGGTGTGGCTGGCCCTCGCCTTCCCTTGGCAGCCCTTCCACAGCCCCACAGACAGTGGGGCTCCGGGCTCGCCAGCCAGCTCAGGGTGCCGACGTTGTTGCCTGCTCGCTCTCAGTGCTGCCTCCAGAGCCCAGCTCCGAAAGGGCGAACGTCCAGCGACTGCTCCCACACCAAAGGTGCCAGGACTGCCAGGTGTGGCTGGCCCTCGCCTTCCCTTGGCAGCCCTTCCACAGCCCCACAGACAGTGGGGCTCCGGGCTCACCAGCCAGCTCAGGGTGCCCACGTTGTTGCCTGCTCGCTCTCAGTGCTGCCTCCAGAGCCCAGCTCCAAAAGGGCGAACGTCCAGCGACTGCTCCCACACCAAAGGTGCCAGGACTGCCAGGTGTGGCTGGCCCTCGCCTTCCCTTGGCAGCCCTTCCACAGCCCCACAGACACTGGGGCTCCGGGCTCGCCAGCCAGCTCAGGGTGCCGACGTTGTTGCCTGCTCGCTCTCAGTGCTGCCTCCAGAGCCCAGCTCCGAAAGGGCGAATGTCCAGCGACTGCTCCCACACCAAAGGCGCCAGGACTGCCAGCTGTGGCTGGCCCTCGCCTTCCCTTGGCAGCCCTTCCACAGCCCCACAGACACTGGGGCTCCGGGCTCGCCAGCAAGCTCAGGGTGCCGACCTTGTTGCCTGCTCGCTCTCAGTGCTGCCTCCAGAGCCCAGCTCCGAAAGGGCGAACGTCCAGCGACTGCTCCCACACCAAAGGTGCCAGGACTGCCAGGTGTGGCTGGCCCTCGCCTTCCCTTGGCAGCCCTTCCACAGCCCCACAGACACTGGGGCTCCGGGCTCACCAGCCAGCTCAGGGTGCCGACGTTGTTGCCTGCTCGCTCTCAGTGCTGCCTCCAGAGCCCAGCTCCGAAAGGGCGAACGTCCAGCGACTGCTCCCACACCAAAGGTGCCAGGACTGCCAGGTGTGGCTGGCCCTCGCCTTCCCTTGGCAGCCCTTCCACAGCCCCACAGACAGTGGGGCTCCGGGCTCGCCAGCCAGCTCAGGGTGCCGACCTTGTTGCCTGCTCGCTCTCAGTGCTGCCTCCAGAGCCCAGCTCCGAAAGGGCGAACGTCCAGCGACTGCTCCCACACCAAAGGTGCCAGGACTGCCAGGTGTGGCTGGCCCTCGCCTTCCCTTGGCAGCCCTTCCACAGCCCCACAGACAGTGGCGCTCCGGGCTCGCCAGCCAGCTCAGGGTGCCGACCTTGTTGCCTGCTCGCTCTCAGTGCTGCCTCCAGAGCCCAGCTCCGAAATGGCGAACGTCCAGCGACTGCTCCCACACCAAAGGTGCCAGGACTGCCAGGTGTGGCTGGCCCTCGCCTTCCCTTGGCAGCCCTTCCACAGCCCCACAGACACTGGGGCTCCGGGCTCACCAGCCAGCTCAGGGTGCCGACGTTGTTGCCTGCTCGCTCTCAGTGCTGCCTCCAGAGCCCAGCTCCGAAAGGGCGAACGTCCAGCGACTGCTCCCACACCAAAGGTGCCAGGACTGCCAGGTGTGGCTGGCCCTCGCCTTCCCTTGGCAGCCCTTCCACAGCCCCACAGACAGTGGGGCTCCGGGCTCGCCAGCCAGCTCAGGGTGCCGACCTTGTTGCCTGCTCGCTCTCAGTGCTGCCTCCAGAGCCCAGCTCCGAAAGGGCGAACGTCCAGCGACTGCTCCCACACCAAAGGTGCCAGGACTGCCAGGTGTGGCTGGCCCTCGCCTTCCCTTGGCAGCCCTTCCACAGCCCCACAGACACTGGGGCTCCGGGCTCACCAGCCAGCTCAGGGTGCCGACGTTGTTGCCTGCTCGCTCTCAGTGCTGCCTCCAGAGCCCAGCTCCGAAAGGGCGAACGTCCAGCGACTGCTCCCACACCAAAGGTGCCAGGACTGCCAGGTGTGGCTGGCCCTCGCCTTCCCTTGGCAGCCCTTCCACAGCCCCACAGACACTGGGGCTCCGGGCTCACCAGCCAGCTCAGGGTGCCGACGTTGTTGCCTGCTCGCTCTCAGTGCTGCCTCCAGAGCCCAGCTCCGAAAGGGCGAACGTCCAGCGACTCCTCCCACACCAAAGGTGCCAGGACTGCCAGGTGTGGCTGGCCCTCGCCTTCCCTTGGCAGCCCTTCCACAGCCCCACAGACAGTGGGGCTCCGGGCTCGCCAGCCAGCTCAGGGTGCCGACGTTGTTGCCTCCTCGCTCTCAGTGCTGCCTCCAGAGCCCAGCTCCGAAAGGGCGAACGTCCAGCGACTCCTCCCACACCAAAGGTGCCAGGACTGCCAGGTGTGGCTGGCCCTCGCCTTCCCTTGGCAGCCCTTCCACAGCCCCACAGACAGTGGGGCTCCGGGCTCGCCAGCAAGCTCAGGGTGCCGACCTTGTTGCCTGCTCGCTCTCAGTGCTGCCTCCAGAGCCCAGCTCCGAAAGGGCGAACGTCCAGCGACTGCTCCCACACCAAAGGTGCCAGGACTGCCAGGTGTGGCTGGCCCTCGCCTTCCCTTGGCAGCCCTTCCACAGCCCCACAGACAGTGGGGCTCCGGGCTCGCCAGCCAGCTCAGGGTGCCGACGTTGTTGCCTGCTCGCTCTCAGTGCTGCCTCCAGAGCCCAGCTCCGAAAGGGCGAACGTCCAGCGACTGCTCCCACACGAAAGGAGCGACGGCTGCCAGGTGTGGCTGGCCCTCGCCTTCCCTTGGCAGCCCTTCCACAGCCCCACAGACAGTGGGGCTCCGGGCTCACCAGCCAGCTCAGGGTGCCCACGTTGTTGCCTGCTCGCTCTCAGTGCTGCCTCCAGAGCCCAGCTCCAAAAGGGCGAACGTCCAGCGACTGCTCCCACACCAAAGGTGCCAGGACTGCCAGGTGTGGCTGGCCCTCGCCTTCCCTTGGCAGCCCTTCCACAGCCCCACAGACAGTGAGGCTCCGGGCTCGCCAGCCAGCTCAGGGTGCCGACCTTGTTGCCTGCTCGCTCTCAGTGCTGCCTCCAGAGCCCAGCTCCGAAAGGGCGAACGTCCAGCGACTGCTCCCACACCAAAGGTGCCAGGACTGCCAGGTGTGGCTGGCCCTCGCCTTCCCTTGGCAGCCCTTCCACAGCCCCACAGACACTGGGGCTCCGGGCTCGCCAGCCAGCTCAGGGTGCCGACGTTGTTGCCTGCTCGCTCTCAGTGCTGCCTCCAGAGCCCAGCTCCGAAAGGGCGAACGTCCAGCGACTGCTCCCACACCAAAGGTGCCAGGACTGCCAGGTGTGGCTGGCCCTCGCCTTCCCTTGGCAGCCCTTCCACAGCCCCACAGACAGTGGGGCTCCGGGCTCGCCAGCAAGCTCAGGGTGCCGACGTTGTTGCCTGCTCGCTCTCAGCGATGCCTCCAGAGCCCAGCTCCGAAAGGGCGAACGTCCAGCGACTGCTCCCACACCAAAGGTGCCAGGACTGCCAGGTGTGGCTGGCCCTCGCCTTCCCTTGGCAGCCCTTCCACAGCCCCACAGACACTGGGGCTCCGGGCTCACCAGCCAGCTCAGGGTGCCCACGTTGTTGCCTGCTCGCTCTCAGTGCTGCCTCCAGAGCCCAGCTCCGAAAGGGCGAACGTCCAGCGACTGCTCCCACACCAAAGGTGCCAGGACTGCCAGGTGTGGCTGGCCCTCGCCTTCCCTTGGCAGCCCTTCCACAGCCCCACAGACAGTGGGGCTCCGGGCTCGCCAGCCAGCTCAGGGTGCCGACCTTGTTGCCTGCTCGCTCTCAGTGCTGCCTCCAGAGCCCAGCTCCGAAACGGCGAACGTCCAGCGACTGCTCCCACACCAAAGGTGCCAGGACTGCCAGGTGTGGCTGGCCCTCGCCTTCCCTTGGCAGCCCTTCCACAGCCCCACAGACACTGGGGCTCCGGGCTCGCCAGCAAGCTCAGGGTGCCGACCTTGTTGCCTGCTCGCTCTCAGTGCTGCCTCCAGAGCCCAGCTCCGAAAGGGCGAACGTCCAGCGACTGCTCCCACACCAAAGGTGCCAGGACTGCCAGGTGTGGCTGGCCCTCGCCTTCCCTTGGCAGCCCTTCCACAGCCCCACAGACACTGGGGCTCCGGGCTCACCAGCCAGCTCAGGGTGCCGACCTTGTTGCCTGCTCGCTCTCAGTGCTGCCTCCAGAGCCCAGCTCCGAAAGGGCGAACGTCCAGCGACTGCTCCCACACCAAAGGTGCCAGGACTGCCAGGTGTGGCTGGCCCTCGCCTTCCCTTGGCAGCCCTTCCACAGCCCCACAGACACTGGGGATCCGGGCTCACCAGCCAGCTCAGGGTGCCGACGTTGTTGCCTGCTCGCTCTCAGTGCTGCCTCCAGAGCCCAGCTCCGAAAGGGCGAACGTCCAGCGACTGCTCCCACACCAAAGGTGCCAGGACTGCCAGGTGTGGCTGGCCCTCGCCTTCCCTTGGCAGCCCTTCCACAGCCCCACAGACAGTGAGGCTCCGGGCTCGCCAGCCAGCTCAGGGTGCCGACCTTGTTGCCTGCTCGCTCTCAGTGCTGCCTCCAGAGCCCAGCTCCGAAAGGGCGAACGTCCAGCGACTGCTCCCACACCAAAGGTGCCAGGACTGCCAGGTGTGGCTGGCCCTCGCCTTCCCTTGGCAGCCCTTCCACAGCCCCACAGACAGTGGGGCTCCGGGCTCGCCAGCCAGCTCAGGGTGCCGACCTTGTTGCCTGCTCGCTCTCAGTGCTGCCTCCAGAGCCCAGCTCCGAAAGGGCGAACGTCCAGCGACTGCTCCCACACCAAAGGTGCCAGGACTGCCAGGTGTGGCTGGCCCTCGCCTTCCCTTGGCAGCCCTTCCACAGCCCCACAGACAGTGGGGCTCCGGGCTCGCCAGCCAGCTCAGGGTGCCGACCTTGTTGCCTGCTCGCTCTCAGTGCTGCCTCCAGAGCCCAGCTCCGAAACGGCGAACGTCCAGCGACTGCTCCCACACCAAAGGTGCCAGGACTGCCAGGTGTGGCTGGCCCTCGCCTTCCCTTGGCAGCCCTTCCACAGCCCCACAGACAGTGGGGCTCCGGGCTCGCCAGCCAGCTCAGGGTGCCGACGTTGTTGCCTGCTCGCTCTCAGTGCTGCCTCCAGAGCCCAGCTCCGAAAGGGCGAACGTCCAGCGACTGCTCCCACACCAAAGGTGCCAGGACTGCCAGGTGTGGCTGGCCCTCGCCTTCCCTTGGCAGCCCTTCCACAGCCCCACAGACAGTGGGGCTCCGGGCTCGCCAGCCAGCTCAGGGTGCCGACGTTGTTGCCTGCTCGCTCTCAGTGCTGCCTCCAGAGCCCAGCTCCGAAAGGGCGAACGTCCAGCGACTGCTCCCACACGAAAGGAGCGACGGCTGCCAGGTGTGGCTGGCCCTCGCCTTCCCTTGGCAGCCCTTCCACAGCCCCACAGACAGTGGGGCTCCGGGCTCACCAGCCAGCTCAGGGTGCCCACGTTGTTGCCTGCTCGCTCTCAGTGCTGCCTCCAGAGCCCAGCTCCAAAAGGGCGAACGTCCAGCGACTGCTCCCACACCAAAGGTGCCAGGACTGCCAGGTGTGGCTGGCCCTCGCCTTCCCTTGGCAGCCCTTCCACAGCCCCACAGACAGTGAGGCTCCGGGCTCGCCAGCCAGCTCAGGGTGCCGACCTTGTTGCCTGCTCGCTCTCAGTGCTGCCTCCAGAGCCCAGCTCCAAAATGGCGAACGTCCAGCGACTGCTCCCACACCAAAGGTGCCAGGACTGCCAGGTGTGGCTGGCCCTCGCCTTCCCTTGGCAGCCCTTCCACAGCCCCACAGACACTGGGGCTCCGGGCTCGCCAGCCAGCTCAGGGTGCCAACGTTGTTGCCTGCTCGCTCTCAGTGCTGCCTCCAGAGCCCAGCTCCGAAAGGGCGAACGTCCAGCGACTGCTCCCACACCAAAGGTGCCAGGACTGCCAGGTGTGGCTGGCCCTCGCCTTCCCTTGGCAGCCCTTCCACAGCCCCACAGACAGTGGGGCTCCGGGCTCGCCAGCAAGCTCAGGGTGCCGACGTTGTTGCCTGCTCGCTCTCAGCGATGCCTCCAGAGCCCAGCTCCGAAAGGGCGAACGTCCAGCGACTGCTCCCACACCAAAGGTGCCAGGACTGCCAGGTGTGGCTGGCCCTCGCCTTCCCTTGGCAGCCCTTCCACAGCCCCACAGACAGTGGGGCTCCGGGCTCGCCAGCCAGCTCAGGGTGCCGACCTTGTTGCCTGCTCGCTCTCAGTGCTGCCTCCAGAGCCCAGCTCCGAAAGGGCGAACGTCCAGCGACTGCTCCCACACCAAAGGTGCCAGGACTGCCAGGTGTGGCTGGCCCTCGCCTTCCCTTGGCAGCCCTTCCACAGCCCCACAGACACTGGGGCTCCGGGCTCACCAGCCAGCTCAGGGTGCCGACGTTGTTGCCTGCTCGCTCTCAGTGCTGCCTCCAGAGCCCAGCTCCGAAAGGGCGAACGTCCAGCGACTGCTCCCACACCAAAGGTGCCAGGACTGCCAGGTGTGGCTGGCCCTCGCCTTCCCTTGGCAGCCCTTCCACAGCCCCACAGACAGTGGGGCTCCGGGCTCGCCAGCCAGCTCAGGGTGCCGACCTTGTTGCCTGCTCGCTCTCAGTGCTGCCTCCAGAGCCCAGCTCCGAAAGGGCGAACGTCCAGCGACTGCTCCCACACCAAAGGTGCCAGGACTGCCAGGTGTGGCTGGCCCTCGCCTTCCCTTGGCAGCCCTTCCACAGCCCCACAGACAGTGGCGCTCCGGGCTCGCCAGCCAGCTCAGGGTGCCGACCTTGTTGCCTGCTCGCTCTCAGTGCTGCCTCCAGAGCCCAGCTCCGAAATGGCGAACGTCCAGCGACTGCTCCCACACCAAAGGTGCCAGGACTGCCAGGTGTGGCTGGCCCTCGCCTTCCCTTGGCAGCCCTTCCACAGCCCCACAGACACTGGGGCTCCGGGCTCGCCAGCAAGCTCAGGGTGCCGACCTTGTTGCCTGCTCGCTCTCAGTGCTGCCTCCAGAGCCCAGCTCCGAAATGGCGAACGTCCAGCGACTGCTCCCACACCAAAGGTGCCAGGACTGCCAGGTGTGGCTGGCCCTCGCCTTCCCTTGGCAGCCCTTCCACAGCCCCACAGACACTGGGGCTCCGGGCTCGCCAGCAAGCTCAGGGTGCCGACCTTGTTGCCTGCTCGCTCTCAGTGCTGCCTCCAGAGCCCAGCTCCGAAAGGGCGAACGTCCAGCGACTGCTCCCACACCAAAGGTGCCAGGACTGCCAGGTGTGGCTGGCCCTCGCCTTCCCTTGGCAGCCCTTCCACAGCCCCACAGACACTGGGGCTCCGGGCTCACCAGCCAGCTCAGGGTGCCGACGTTGTTGCCTGCTCGCTCTCAGTGCTGCCTCCAGAGCCCAGCTCCGAAAGGGCGAACGTCCAGCGACTGCTCCCACACCAAAGGTGCCAGGACTGCCAGGTGTGGCTGGCCCTCGCCTTCCCTTGGCAGCCCTTCCACAGCCCCACAGACACTGGGGCTCCGGGCTCACCAGCCAGCTCAGGGTGCCGACGTTGTTGCCTGCTCGCTCTCAGTGCTGCCTCCAGAGCCCAGCTCCGAAAGGGCGAACGTCCAGCGACTCCTCCCACACCAAAGGTGCCAGGACTGCCAGGTGTGGCTGGCCCTCGCCTTCCCTTGGCAGCCCTTCCACAGCCCCACAGACAGTGGGGCTCCGGGCTCGCCAGCCAGCTCAGGGTGCCGACCTTGTTGCCTGCTCGCTCTCAGTGCTGCCTCCAGAGCCCAGCTCCGAAAGGGCGAACGTCCAGCGACTGCTCCCACACCAAAGGTGCCAGGACTGCCAGGTGTGGCTGGCCCTCGCCTTCCCTTGGCAGCCCTTCCACAGCCCCACAGACAGTGGGGCTCCGGGCTCGCCAGCCAGCTCAGGGTGCCGACCTTGTTGCCTGCTCGCTCTCAGTGCTGCCTCCAGAGCCCAGCTCCGAAAGGGCGAACGTCCAGCGACTGCTCCCACACCAAAGGTGCCAGGACTGCCAGGTGTGGCTGGCCCTCGCCTTCCCTTGGCAGCCCTTCCACAGCCCCACAGACAGTGGGGCTCCGGGCTCGCCAGCCAGCTCAGGGTGCCGACCTTGTTGCCTGCTCGCTCTCAGTGCTGCCTCCAGAGCCCAGCTCCGAAAGGGCGAACGTCCAGCGACTGCTCCCACACGAAAGGAGCGACGGCTGCCAGGTGTGGCTGGCCCTCGCCTTCCCTTGGCAGCCCTTCCACAGCCCCACAGACACTGGGGCTCCGGGCTCGCCAGCCAGCTCAGGGTGCCCACGTTGTTGCCTGCTCGCTCTCAGTGCTGCCTCCAGAGCCCAGCTCCAAAAGGGCGAACGTCCAGCGACTGCTCCCACACCAAAGGTGCCAGGACTGCCAGGTGTGGCTGGCCCTCGCCTTCCCTTGGCAGCCCTTCCACAGCCCCACAGACACTGGGGCTCCGGGCTCGCCAGCCAGCTCAGGGTGCCGACCTTGTTGCCTGCTCGCTCTCAGTGCTGCCTCCAGAGCCCAGCTCCAAAATGGCGAACGTCCAGCGACTGCTCCCACACCAAAGGTGCCAGGACTGCCAGGTGTGGCTGGCCCTCGCCTTCCCTTGGCAGCCCTTCCACAGCCCCACAGACAGTGGGGCTCCGGGCTCGCCAGCCAGCTCAGGGTGCCGACGTTGTTGCCTGCTCGCTCTCAGCGATGCCTCCAGAGCCCAGCTCCGAAAGGGCGAACGTCCAGCGACTGCTCCCACACCAAAGGTGCCAGGACTGCCAGGTGTGGCTGGCCCTCGCCTTCCCTTGGCAGCCCTTCCACAGCCCCACAGACAGTGGGGCTCCGGGCTCGCCAGCCAGCTCAGGGTGCCGACCTTGTTGCCTGCTCGCTCTCAGTGCTGCCTCCAGAGCCCAGCTCCGAAAGGGCGAACGTCCAGCGACTGCTCCCACACCAAAGGTGCCAGGACTGCCAGGTGTGGCTGGCCCTCGCCTTCCCTTGGCAGCCCTTCCACAGCCCCACAGACAGTGGGGCTCCGGGCTCGCCAGCCAGCTCAGGGTGCCGACCTTGTTGCCTGCTCGCTCTCAGTGCTGCCTCCAGAGCCCAGCTCCGAAAGGGCGAACGTCCAGCGACTGCTCCCACACCAAAGGTGCCAGGACTGCCAGGTGTGGCTGGCCCTCGCCTTCCCTTGGCAGCCCTTCCACAGCCCCACAGACAGTGGGGCTCCGGGCTCGCCAGCCAGCTCAGGGTGCCGACCTTGTTGCCTGCTCGCTCTCAGTGCTGCCTCCAGAGCCCAGCTCCGAAAGGGCGAACGTCCAGCGACTGCTCCCACACGAAAGGAGCGACGGCTGCCAGGTGTGGCTGGCCCTCGCCTTCCCTTGGCAGCCCTTCCACAGCCCCACAGACACTGGGGCTCCGGGCTCGCCAGCCAGCTCAGGGTGCCCACGTTGTTGCCTGCTCGCTCTCAGTGCTGCCTCCAGAGCCCAGCTCCAAAAGGGCGAACGTCCAGCGACTGCTCCCACACCAAAGGTGCCAGGACTGCCAGGTGTGGCTGGCCCTCGCCTTCCCTTGGCAGCCCTTCCACAGCCCCACAGACACTGGGGCTCCGGGCTCGCCAGCCAGCTCAGGGTGCCGACCTTGTTGCCTGCTCGCTCTCAGTGCTGCCTCCAGAGCCCAGCTCCAAAATGGCGAACGTCCAGCGACTGCTCCCACACCAAAGGTGCCAGGACTGCCAGGTGTGGCTGGCCCTCGCCTTCCCTTGGCAGCCCTTCCACAGCCCCACAGACAGTGGGGCTCCGGGCTCGCCAGCCAGCTCAGGGTGCCGACGTTGTTGCCTGCTCGCTCTCAGCGATGCCTCCAGAGCCCAGCTCCGAAAGGGCGAACGTCCAGCGACTGCTCCCACACCAAAGGTGCCAGGACTGCCAGGTGTGGCTGGCCCTCGCCTTCCCTTGGCAGCCCTTCCACAGCCCCACAGACACTGGGGCTCCGGGCTCGCCAGCCAGCTCAGGGTGCCGACGTTCTTGCCTGCTCGCTCTCAGTGCTGCCTCCAGAGCCCAGCTCCGAAAGGGCGAATGTCCAGCGACTGCTGCCACACGAAAGGAGCGAGGGCTGCCAGGTGTGGCTGGCCCTCGCCTTCCCTTGGCAGCCCTTCCACAGCCCCACAGACAGTGGGGCTCCGGGCTCACCACCCAGCTCAGGGTGCCGACCTTGTTGCCTGCTCGCTCTCAGTGCTGCCTCCAGAGCCCAGCTCCGAAAGGGCGAACGTCCAGCGACTGCTCCCACACCAAAGGTGCCAGGACTGCCAGGTGTGGCTGGCCCTCGCCTTCCCTTGGCAGCCCTTCCACAGCCCCACAGACACTGGGGCTCCGGGCTCACCAGCCAGCTCAGGGTGCCGACCTTGTTGCCTGCTCGCTCTCAGTGCTGCCTCCAGAGCCCAGCTCCGAAAGGGCGAACGTCCAGCGACTGCTCCCACACCAAAGGTGCCAGGACTGCCAGGTGTGGCTGGCCCTCGCCTTCCCTTGGCAGCCCTTCCACAGCCCCACAGACAGTGGGGCTCCGGGCTCGCCAGCCAGCTCAGGGTGCCGACCTTGTTGCCTGCTCGCTCTCAGTGCTGCCTCCAGAGCCCAGCTCCGAAACGGCGAACGTCCAGCGACTGCTCCCACACCAAAGGTGCCAGGACTGCCAGGTGTGGCTGGCCCTCGCCTTCCCTTGGCAGCCCTTCCACAGCCCCACAGACAGTGGGGCTCCGGGCTCGCCAGCCAGCTCAGGGTGCCCACGTTGTTGCCTGCTCACTCTCAGTGCTGCCTCCAGAGCCCAGCTCCGAAAGGGCGAACGTCCAGCGACTGCTCCCACACGAAAGGAGCGACGGCTGCCAGGTGTGGCTGGCCCTCGCCTTCCCTTGGCAGCCCTTCCACAGCCCCACAGACAGTGGGGCTCCGGGCTCACCAGCCAGCTCAGGGTGCCCACGTTGTTGCCTGCTCGCTCTCAGTGCTGCCTCCAGAGCCCAGCTCCAAAAGGGCGAACGTCCAGCGACTGCTCCCACACCAAAGGTGCCAGGACTGCCAGGTGTGGCTGGCCCTCGCCTTCCCTTGGCAGCCCTTCCACAGCCCCACAGACACTGGGGCTCCGGGCTCGCCAGCCAGCTCAGGGTGCCGACCTTGTTGCCTGCTCGCTCTCAGTGCTGCCTCCAGAGCCCAGCTCCGAAAGGGCGAACGTCCAGCGACTGCTCCCACACCAAAGGTGCCAGGACTGCCAGGTGTGGCTGGCCCTCGCCTTCCCTTGGCAGCCCTTCCACAGCCCCACAGACACTGGGGCTCCGGGCTCGCCAGCCAGCTCAGGGTGCCGACGTTGTTGCCTGCTCGCTCTCAGTGCTGCCTCCAGAGCCCAGCTCCGAAAGGGCGAACGTCCAGCGACTGCTCCCACACCAAAGGTGCCAGGACTGCCAGGTGTGGCTGGCCCTCGCCTTCCCTTGGCAGCCCTTCCACAGCCCCACAGACAGTGGGGCTCCGGGCTCGCCAGCAAGCTCAGGGTGCCGACGTTGTTGCCTGCTCGCTCTCAGCGATGCCTCCAGAGCCCAGCTCCGAAAGGGCGAACGTCCAGCGACTGCTCCCACACCAAAGGTGCCAGGACTGCCAGGTGTGGCTGGCCCTCGCCTTGCCTTGGCAGCCCTTCCACAGCCCCACAGACACTGGGGCTCCGGGCTCGCCAGCCAGCTCAGGGTGCCGACCTTGTTGCCTGCTCGCTCTCAGTGCTGCCTCCAGAGCCCAGCTCCGAAAGGGCGAACGTCCAGCGACTGCTCCCACACCAAAGGTGCCAGGACTGCCAGGTGTGGCTGGCCCTCGCCTTCCCTTGGCAGCCCTTCCACAGCCCCACAGACAGTGGGGCTCCGGGCTCACCAGCCAGCTCAGGGTGCCGACCTTGTTGCCTGCTCGCTCTCAGTGCTGCCTCCAGAGCCCAGCTCCGAAAGGGCGAACGTCCAGCGACTGCTCCCACACCAAAGGTGCCAGGACTGCCAGGTGTGGCTGGCCCTCGCCTTCCCTTGGCAGCCCTTCCACAGCCCCACAGACACTGGGGCTCCGGGCTCACCAGCCAGCTCAGGGTGCCCACGTTGTTGCCTGCTCGCTCTCAGTGCTGCCTCCAGAGCCCAGCTCCAAAAGGGCGAACGTCCAGCGACTGCTCCCACACCAAAGGTGCCAGGACTGCCAGGTGTGGCTGGCCCTCGCCTTCCCTTGGCAGCCCTTCCACAGCCCCACAGACAGTGGGGCTCCGGGCTCGCCAGCCAGCTCAGGGTGCCGACCTTGTTGCCTGCTCGCTCTCAGTGCTGCCTCCAGAGCCCAGCTCCGAAAGGGCGAACGTCCAGCGACTGCTCCCACACCAAAGGTGCCAGGACTGCCAGGTGTGGCTGGCCCTCGCCTTCCCTTGGCAGCCCTTCCACAGCCCCACAGACAGTGGGGCTCCGGGCTCGCCAGCCAGCTCAGGGTGCCGACGTTGTTGCCTGCTCGCTCTCAGTGCTGCCTCCAGAGCCCAGCTCCGAAATGGCGAACGTCCAGCGACTGCTCCCACACCAAAGGTGCCAGGACTGCCAGGTGTGGCTGGCCCTCGCCTTCCCTTGGCAGCCCTTCCACAGCCCCACAGACACTGGGGCTCCGGGCTCGCCAGCAAGCTCAGGGTGCCGACCTTGTTGCCTGCTCGCTCTCAGTGCTGCCTCCAGAGCCCAGCTCCGAAAGGGCGAACGTCCAGCGACTGCTCCCACACCAAAGGTGCCAGGACTGCCAGGTGTGGCTGGCCCTCGCCTTCCCTTGGCAGCCCTTCCACAGCCCCACAGACACTGGGGCTCCGGGCTCACCAGCCAGCTCAGGGTGCCCACGTTGTTGCCTGCTCGCTCTCAGTGCTGCCTCCAGAGCCCAGCTCCAAAAGGGCGAACGTCCAGCGACTGCTCCCACACCAAAGGTGCCAGGACTGCCAGGTGTGGCTGGCCCTCGCCTTCCCTTGGCAGCCCTTCCACAGCCCCACAGACACTGGGGCTCCGGGCTCACCAGCCAGCTCAGGGTGCCGACGTTGTTGCCTTCTCGCTCTCAGTGCTGCCTCCAGAGCCCAGCTCCGAAAGGGCGAACGTCCAGCGACTCCTCCCACACCAAAGGTGCCAGGACTGCCAGGTGTGGCTGGCCCTCGCCTTCCCTTGGCAGCCCTTCCACAGCCCCACAGACAGTGGGGCTCCGGGCTCGCCAGCCAGCTCAGGGTGCCGACCTTGTTGCCTGCTCGCTCTCAGTGCTGCCTCCAGAGCCCAGCTCCGAAAGGGCGAACGTCCAGCGACTGCTCCCACACCAAAGGTGCCAGGACTGCCAGGTGTGGCTGGCCCTCGCCTTCCCTTGGCAGCCCTTCCACAGCCCCACAGACAGTGGGGCTCCGGGCTCGCCAGCCAGCTCAGGGTGCCGACGTTGTTGCCTGCTCGCTCTCAGTGCTGCCTCCAGAGCCCAGCTCCGAAAGGGCGAACGTCCAGCGACTGCTCCCACACGAAAGGAGCGACGGCTGCCAAGTGTGGCTGGCCCTCGCCTTCCCTTGGCAGCCCTTCCACAGCCCCACAGACAGTGGGGCTCCGGGCTCACCAGCCAGCTCAGGGTGCCCACGTTGTTGCCTGCTCGCTCTCAGTGCTGCCTCCAGAGCCCAGCTCCAAAAGGGCGAACGTCCAGCGACTGCTCCCACACCAAAGGTGCCAGGACTGCCAGGTGTGGCTGGCCCTCGCCTTCCCTTGGCAGCCCTTCCACAGCCCCACAGACAGTGAGGCTCCGGGCTCGCCAGCCAGCTCAGGGTGCCGACCTTGTTGCCTGCTCGCTCTCAGTGCTGCCTCCAGAGCCCAGCTCCGAAACGGCGAACGTCCAGCGACTGCTCCCACACCAAAGGTGCCAGGACTGCCAGGTGTGGCTGGCCCTCGCCTTCCCTTGGCAGCCCTTCCACAGCCCCACAGACAGTGGGGCTCCGGGCTCGCCAGCAAGCTCAGGGTGCCGACGTTGTTGCCTGCTCGCTCTCAGCGATGCCTCCAGAGCCCAGCTCCGAAAGGGCGAACGTCCAGCGACTGCTCCCACACCAAAGGTGCCAGGACTGCCAGGTGTGGCTGGCCCTCGCCTTCCCTTGGCAGCCCTTCCACAGCCCCATAGACACTGGGGCTCCGGGCTCGCCGGCCAGCTCAGGGTGCCGACGTTGTTGCCTGCTCGCTCTCAGTGCTGCCTCCAGAGCCCAGCTCCGAAAGGGCGAACGTCCAGCGACTGCTCCCACACCAAAGGTGCCAGGACTGCCAGGTGTGGCTGGCCCTCGCCTTCCCTTGGCAGCCCTTCCACAGCCCCACAGACAGTGGGGCTCCGGGCTCGCCAGCCAGCTCAGGGTGCCGATGTTGTTGCCTGCTCGCTCTCAGTTCTGCCTCCAGAGCCCAGCTCCAAAAGGGCGAACGTCCAGCGACTGCTCCCACACCAAAGGTGCCAGGACTGCCAGGTGTGGCTGGCCCTCGCCTTCCCTTGGCAGCCCTTCCACAGCCCCACAGACAGTGGGGCTCCGGGCTCGCCAGCCAGCTCAGGGTGCCGACCTTGTTGCCTGCTCGCTCTCAGTGCTGCCTCCAGAGCCCAGCTCCGAAACGGCGAACGTCCAGCGACTGCTCCCACACCAAAGGTGCCAGGACTGCCAGCTGTGGCTGGCCCTCGCCTTCCCTTGGCAGCCCTTCCACAGCCCCACAGACACTGGGGCTCCGGGCTCGCCAGCCAGCTCAGGGTGCCGACCTTGTTGCCTGCTCGCTCTCAGTGCTGCCTCCAGAGCCCAGCTCCGAAAGGGCGAACGTCCAGCGACTGCTCCCGCACCAAAGGTGCCAGGACTGCCAGCTGTGGCTGGCCCTCGCCTTCCCTTGGCAGCCCTTCCACAGCCCCACAGACACTGGGGCTCCGGGCTCGCCAGCCAGCTCAGGGTGCCGACGTTGTTGCCTGCTCGCTCTCAGTGCTGCCTCCAGAGCCCAGCTCCGAAAGGGCGAACGTCCAGCGACTGCTCCCGCACCAAAGGTGCCAGGACTGCCAGCTGTGGCTGGCCCTCGCCTTCCCTTGGCAGCCCTTCCACAGCCCCACAGACACTGGGGCTCCGGGCTCGCCAGCCAGCTCAGGGTGCCGACCTTGTTGCCTGCTCGCTCTCAGTGCTGCCTCCAGAGCCCAGCTCCAAAAGGGCGAACGTCCAGCGACTGCTCCCACACCAAAGGTGCCAGGACTGCCAGGTGTGGCTGGCCCTCGCCTTCCCTTGGCAGCCCTTCCACAGCCCCACAGACACTGGGGCTCCGGGCTCGCCAGCCAGCTCAGGGTGCCGACCTTGTTGCCTGCTCGCTCTCAGTGCTGCCTCCAGAGCCCAGCTCCGAAAGGGCGAACGTCCAGCGACTGCTCCCACACCAAAGGTGCCAGGACTGCCAGGTGTGGCTGGCCCTCGCCTTCCCTTGGCAGCCCTTCCACAGCCCCACAGACACTGGGGCTCCGGGCTCGCCAGCCAGCTCAGGGTGCCGACCTTGTTGCCTGCTCGCTCTCAGTGCTGCCTCCAGAGCCCAGCTCCGAAAGGGCGAACGTCCAGCGACTGCTCCCGCACCAAAGGTGCCAGGACTGCCAGGTGTGGCTGGCCCTCGCCTTCCCTTGGCAGCCCTTCCACAGCCCCACAGACAGTGGGGCTCCGGGCTCGACAGCCAGCTCAGGGTGCCGACCTTGTTGCCTGCTCGCTCTCAGTGCTGCCTCCAGAGCCCAGCTCCGAAAGGGCGAACGTCCAGCGACTGCTCCCACACCAAAGGTGCCAGGACTGCCAGGTGTGGCTGGCCCTCGCCTTCCCTTGGCAGCCCTTCCACAGCCCCACAGACACTGGGGCTCCGGGCTCGACAGCCAGCTCAGGGTGCCGACCTTGTTGCCTGCTCGCTCTCAGTGCTGCCTCCAGAGTCCAGCTCCGAAAGGGCGAACGTCCAGCGACTGCTGCCACACGAAAGGAGCGAGGGCTGCCAGGTGTGGCTGGCCCTCGCCTTCCCTTGGCAGCCCTTCCACAGCCCCACAGACAGTGGGGCTCCGGGCTCACCAGCCAGCTCAGGGTGCCGACGTTGTTGCCTGCTCGCTCTCAGTGCTGCCTCCAGAGCCCAGCTCCGAAAGGGCGAACGTCCAGCGACTGCTCCCACACCAAAGGTGCCAGGACTGCCAGGTGTGGCTGGCCCTCGCCTTCCCTTGGCAGCCCTTCCACAGCCCCACAGACAGTGGGGCTCCGGGCTCGCCAGCCAGCTCAGGGTGCCGACCTTGTTGCCTGCTCGCTCTCAGTGCTGCCTCCAGAGCCCAGCTCCGAAAGGGCGAACGTCCAGCGACTGCTCCCACACCAAAGGTGCCAGGACTGCCAGGTGTGGCTGGCCCTCGCCTTCCCTTGGCAGCCCTTCCACAGCCCCACAGACAGTGGGGCTCCGGGCTCGCCAGCCAGCTCAGGGTGCCGACCTTGTTGCCTGCTCGCTCTCAGTGCTGCCTCCAGAGCCCAGCTCCGAAATGGCGAACGTCCAGCGACTGCTCCCACACCAAAGGTGCCAGGACTGCCAGCTGTGGCTGGCCCTCGCCTTCCCTTGGCAGCCCTTCCACAGCCCCACAGACAGTGGGGCTCCGGGCTCGCCAGCCAGCTCAGGGTGCCGACCTTGTTGCCTGCTCGCTCTCAGTGCTGCCTCCAGAGCCCAGCTCCGAAAGGGCGAACGTCCAGCGACTGCTCCCACACCAAACGTGCCAGGACTGCCAGGTGTGGCTGGCCCTCGCCTTCCCTTGGCAGCCCTTCCACAGCCCCACAGACAGTGGGGCTCCGGGCTCGCCAGCCAGCTCAGGGTGCCGACGTTGTTGCCTGCTCGCTCTCAGTGCTGCCTCCAGAGCCCAGCTCCGAAAGGGCGAACGTCCAGCTACTGCTCCCGCACCAAAGGTGCCAGGACTGCCAGGTGTGGCTGGCCCTCGCCTTCCCTTGGCAGCCCTTCCACAGCCCCACAGACACTGGGGCTCCGGGCTCGCCAGCAAGCTCAGGGTGCCGACCTTGTTGCCTGCTCGCTCTCAGTGCTGCCTCCAGAGCCCAGCTCCGAAAGGGCGAACGTCCAGCGACTGCTCCCACACCAAAGGTGCCAGGACTGCCAGGTGTGGCTGGCCCTCGCCTTCCCTTGGCAGCCCTTACGCAGCCCTTCCACAGCCCCACAGACACTGGGGCTCCGGGCTCGCCAGCCAGCTCAGGGTGCCGACCTTGTTGCCTGCTCGCTCTCAGTGCTGCCTCCAGAGCCCAGCTCCGAAAGGGCGAACGTCCAGCGACTGCTCCCACACCAAAGGTGCCAGGACTGCCAGGTGTGGCTGGCCCTCGCCTTGCCTTGGCAGCCCTTCCACAGCCCCACAGACAGTGGGGCTCCGGGCTCGACAGCCAGCTCAGGGTGCCGACCTTGTTGCCTGCTCGCTCTCAGTGCTGCCTCCAGAGCCCAGCTCCGAAAGGGCGAACGTCCAGCGACTGCTCCCACACCAAAGGTGCCAGGACTGCCAGCTGTGGCTGGCCCTCGCCTTCCCTTGGCAGCCCTTCCACAGCCCCACAGACAGTGGGGCTCCGGGCTCGCCAGCCAGCTCAGGGTGCCGACCTTGTTGCCTGCTCGCTCTCAGTGCTGCCTCCAGAGCCCAGCTCCGAAATGGCGAACGTCCAGCGACTGCTCCCACACCAAAGGTGCCAGGACTGCCAGGTGTGGCTGGCCCTCGCCTTCCCTTGGCAGCCCTTCCACAGCCCCACAGACAGTGGGGCTCCGGGCTCGCCAGCAAGCTCAGGGTGCCGACCTTGTTGCCTGCTCGCTCTCAGTGCTGCCTCCAGAGCCCAGCTCCGAAAGGGCGAACGTCCAGCGACTGCTCCCACACCAAAGGTGCCAGGACTGCCAGGTGTGGCTGGCCCTCGCCTTCCCTTGGCAGCCCTTCCACAGCCCCACAGACACTGGGGCTCCGGGCTCGCCAGCCAGCTCAGGGTGCCGACGTTGTTGCCTGCTCGCTCTCAGTGCTGCCTCCAGAGCCCAGCTCCGAAAGGGCGAACGTCCAGCGACTGCTCCCGCACCAAAGGTGCCAGGACTGCCAGGTGTGGCTGGCCCTCACCTTCCCTTGGCAGCCCTTCCACAGCCCCACAGACACTGGGGCTCCGGGCTCGCCAGCAAGCTCAGGGTGCCGACCTTGTTGCCTGCTCGCTCTCAGTGCTGCCTCCAGAGCCCAGCTCCGAAAGGGCGAACGTCCAGCGACTGCTCCCACACCAAAGGTGCCAGGACTGCCAGGTGTGGCTGGCCCTCGCCTTCCCTTGGCAGCCCTTCCGCAGCCCTTCCACAGCCCCACAGACACTGGGGCTCCGGGCTCGCCAGCCAGCTCAGGGTGCCGACCTTGTTGCCTGCTCGCTCTCAGTGCTGCCTCCAGAGCCCAGCTCCGAAAGGGCGAACGTCCAGCGACTGCTCCCACACCAAAGGTGCCAGGACTGCCAGGTGTGGCTGGCCCTCGCCTTCCCTTGGCAGCCCTTCCACAGCCCCACAGACAGTGGGGCTCCGGGCTCGCCAGCCAGCTCAGGGTGCCGACCTTGTTGCCTGCTCGCTCTCAGTGCTGCCTCCAGAGCCCAGCTCCGAAATGGCGAACGTCCAGCGACTGCTCCCACACCAAAGGTGCCAGGACTGCCAGGTGTGGCTGGCCCTCGCCTTCCCTTGGCAGCCCTTCCACAGCCCCACAGACACTGGGGCTCCCGGCTCGCCAGCCAGCTCAGGGTGCCGACCTTGTTGCCTGCTCGCTCTCAGTGCTGCCTCCAGAGCCCAGCTCCGAAATGGCGAACGTCCAGCGACTGCTCCCACACCAAAGGTGCCAGGACTGCCAGGTGTGGCTGGCCCTCGCCTTCCCTTGGCAGCCCTTCCACAGCCCCACAGACAGTGGGGCTCCGGGCTCACCAGCCAGCTCAGGGTGCCGACCTTGTTGCCTGCTCGCTCTCAGTGCTGCCTCCAGAGCCCAGCTCCGAAACGGCGAACGTCCAGCGACTGCTCCCACACCAAAGGTGCCAGGACTGCCAGGTGTGGCTGGCCCTCGCCTTCCCTTGGCAGCCCTTCCACAGCCCCACAGACACTGGGGCTCCGGGCTCGACAGCCAGCTCAGGGTGCCGACGTTCTTGCCTGCTCGCTCACAGTGCTGCCTCCAGAGTCCAGCTCCGAAAGGGCGAACGTCCAGCGACTGCTGCCACACGAAAGGAGCGAGGGCTGCCAGGTGTGGCTGGCCCTCGCCTTCCCTTGGCAGCCCTTCCACAGCCCCACAGACAGTGGGGCTCCGGGCTCACCAGCCAGCTCAGGGTGCCGACCTTGTTGCCTGCTCGCTCTCAGTGCTGCCTCCAGAGCCCAGCTCCGAAAGGGCGAACGTCCAGCGACTGCTCCCACACCAAAGGTGCCAGGACTGCCAGGTGTGGCTGGCCCTCGCCTTCCCTTGGCAGCCCTTCCACAGCCCCACAGACAGTGGGGCTCCGGGCTCGCCAGCCAGCTCAGGGTGCCGACCTTGTTGCCTGCTCGCTCTCAGTGCTGCCTCCAGAGCCCAGCTCCGAAAGGGCGAACGTCCAGCGACTGCTCCCGCACCAAAGGTGCCAGGACTGCCAGGTGTGGCTGGCCCTCGCCTTCCCTTGGCAGCCCTTCCACAGCCCCACAGACACTGGGGCTCCGGGCTCGCCAGCCAGCTCAGGGTGCCGACCTTGTTGCCTGCTCGCTCTCAGTGCTGCCTCCAGAGCCCAGCTCCGAAAGGGCGAACGTCCAGCGACTGCTCCCACACCAAAGGTGCCAGGACTGCCAGGTGTGGCTGGCCCTCGCCTTCCCTTGGCAGCCCTTCCACAGCCCCACAGACACTGGGGCTCCGGGCTCGCCAGCAAGCTCAGGGTGCCGACCTTGTTGCCTGCTCGCTCTCAGTGCTGCCTCCAGAGCCCAGCTCCGAAAGGGCGAACGTCCAGCGACTGCTCCCACACCAAAGGTGCCAGGACTGCCAGGTGTGGCTGGCCCTCACCTTCCCTTGGCAGCCCTTCCACAGCCCCACAGACACTGGGGCTCCGGGCTCGCCAGCCAGCTCAGGGTGCCGACGTTGTTGCCTGCTCGCTCTCAGTGCT